>NC_069123.1:13856860-14029360 GCF_026914265.1 Mya arenaria
ATAACTTTTATTGTTTTCAAGTGTGCAAGATAATTCTTTTTTTTTAAAGAAAACATCTATGGTTGTAAATGATATTAAGTTGTGGTTTAATTATTTTCCTGAGTTGCTTTGTTCAACCAATGGCAACTTTGAAATAGTAACTTAGTTTAACCAATGGCAACTAAGTTCATTTAATGGCAATTTTGTTTAACCAATGGCAACTTTACCAACCAATGGCAATTTTGTTTAACCAATGGCAACTTTGTTCAACAAACGGCAATTTTGTTTAACCAATGGCAACTTTATTCAACAAACGGCAATTTTGTTTAACCAATGGCAACTTTGTTCAACAAACAGCAATTTTGTTCAACCAATGGCAACATTGTTCAGCCAAATGCAACATTGTTCAACCAATTGCAACATTGTTCAACCAATGGGAACATTTTTCAACCAGTGGCAACTTTGTTCAACCAATGGAAACATTGTTCAACCAATGGCAGCAATGTTTAATCAATGGCAAAATGTTCAACCAATTCCAACAATGTTAAACTAATGGCAACAATGTTCAACCAATGGAAACATTGTTCAACCAATGGCAACTTTGTTCAACCAATGTCAACATTGTTAAATCTATAGGATTATTACTTTAAATAATGGCAACAATGTTCAACCAATGTCAACTTTGTTCAACCAATGGAAACTTTGTTCAACCAATGGCAACATCTGTTCAATCAATGGAGATTCTGATACAAAGGTAGGCTACTCACTGCCAGCAGGTATGCACTGAGGACAACACTGTCCAGGTGGGGTGTGGGTGATCTCCCCTGAGTGACACTTGGCTTCAGGGCAGGCCACGCGCCCACATTCCACTGCCCCGTTGTCACAGAGACATTGAACACACAGCTCTGCATTCCACTCTGTGTTATGCTGAAAAAGGGGAAATAATTTAATTTTAAATCGCAATAAGCTTTTTAAATATTTCATGCATTGTCAAAGTTATGTATTTCATTGGACTATTTTAGCTCAGATTTAGCAAATGAAAAAAACAATGCAAAACCAAACCATCACACATTAATGCTAGAACTTGTCCATTTTCCTAAAGGGACAAAACTCAACAAAGAATTTAGCCCAAGTTTAGGGACTTGCCACACATGTGCATGTTGTCATACGTGCTATGAACATATGTAGCAAATTTCATAAGGACACATCCCCGACAACAACCATTCCTATAACAAGGCTCAAAATTGGCAAATATAAATTATACATATAAACAAGAGCACCGCGGAGTGGGTGCCAACGCTCGTCTGTTTTTTTTCCAAGTCGAAAAGGGGGGATAACTCAATATTAATTAAAGGCAAAATTATATGACCTGCTATAAACATGCATAGTGTTAATAGGAACACGTGTAGCAAGTTTAATGTGAAAATGTTGAACGGTTTTTGAGTTATGAGGTAAGGTTAAAGTTTTTGGACGACGACGACGACGCAGACGCAGACGCAGACGACGCCGACGACGCCAAGGCTATCACAATAACTCGACTTTTTTTCTTCGAAAAACAGACGAGCTAAAAAACCTGATGAAAACCAGCATTAACATTTTGATTAATGTCAGTTACAACTGATATGCTTGTGATTACAAAAGTATTTGACATTTAATGAACTATTAAAATGTTTTATTATCTAACATTTTTTTCTAGAAAATTTATGTTTAAGTATTTAGCATGGTATGAAATGGAAATAAGGAAATAGTGGCTTTAAGAATGATGTTTGTCCAATTCAAACAGGCATACATTACAATTTGACTCTTGTTTTATAAATGATTTACGTTTAACACACAGCAAAGCATTAAAAAAAGGTGTTTTCAATCACCAAATATGCAGATTAGTAACTTGAGTTGAAAGTGTGCATTAATTGGGTTATTTAGAGGTAATATATAACTGCAAAAATGTGTGACATTGAACCAGACAATAATCAACTTCATTCAACCTTAAATGTTGTTAATCACAAACTTACCTTTAATTTGCCAAGATCAGGAATTAAACTTCTATTTGGTTAAATGAATTGAAATGAATATGTAATTATGTGTTTCGTGTCCCATGTCTGTTGCCACATGGGGTTGTATGTTTCTTGTTGTGTGTCTGTTGCCTTGTGATCTTGTGTATTGCCTTGTGGCGTTGTGTGTTCTTGATTGTGTGTCTGTTGGCATTATGTATTTCTGGTATTATGTCTGTTGCCTTGTGGCGTTGTGTGTTCTTGATTGTGAGTCTATTGGCTTATGGCATTATGTATTTCTAGTTTTGTGTATGCTATGTTGCCTTGTGGTGTTGTGTGTTCTTGATTGTGTGTCTGTTAGCTTATAGTATTATGTATTTCTGGTTTTGTGTCTGTTGCCTTGTTGCCTTGTGTGTTCTTGATTGTGTGTCTGTTAGCTTATAGTATTATGTATTTCTGGTTTTGTGTCTGTTGCCTTGTGGCCTTGTGTGTTCTTGATTGTGTGTCTGTTGGCTTATGGCATTATGTAGTTCTGGTTTTGTGTCTGTTGCCTTTTGGGGATGTGTGTTCTTAATTGTGTGTATGATGGCTTATGGCATTATGAATTTCTAGTTAGTGTCTAGTGCCTTTTGGGGTTTTCTGTTTTGGCTGGGACTGTCTGCTGGCTGATGTCATTATGCATTTCTGGTTTTGTGTTCATTGTCTTGTGATGTTATGTGTTCTTGATTGTAAGTCAGTTGCCTTGTGGTGTTATGTGTTTCTGGTTTGGAGTCGGTTGCCTTGTGGTGTTGTATGTTTCTGGTTTGGAGACTGTTGCCTTGTGGTGTTGTATGTTTCTGGTTTGGAGACTGTTGCCTTGTGGTGTAACATGTATCTGGTTTGGAGTCTGTTGCCTTGTGGTGTTGTGTGTTTCTGGTTTGGAGTCTGTTGCCTTGTGGTGTTGTGTGTATCTGGTTTGGAGTCTGTTGCCTTGTGGTGTTGTGTGTTTCTGGTATGGAGTCTGTTGCCTTGTGGTGTTGTGTGTTTCTGGTTTGGAGTCTGTTGCCTTGTGGCGTTGTGTGTTTCTGGTATGGAGACTGTTGCCTTGTTGTGTTGTGTGCTTCTGGTTTGGAGTCTGTTGCCTAGTGGTGTTGTGTGTATCTGGTTTGGAGTCTGTTGTCTTGTGGTGTTGTGTGTTTCTGGTATGGAGTCTGTTGCCTTGTCGTGTTATGTGTTTCTGGTTAAGAGTCTGTTGCCTTGTGATGTTGTGTGTTTCTGGTTGATTTTCTGTTGCCTTGTGGTGTTGTGTATTCCTGGTTGTGTGTCTGTTGCTTTGTGGTGTTATGTGTTTCTGGTTGAGAGTCTGTTGCCTAGTGGTATTGTGTGTTTCTGGTTGTGTGTCTGTTGCCTTGTGGTGTTATGTGTTTCGGGTTGAGAGTCTGTTGCCTTGTGGTATTGTTTGTTTCTGGTTGTGTGTCTGTTGCCTTGTGGTGTTGTGTGTTTCTGGTTGTGTGTCTGTTGCCTTGTGGTGTTGTGTATTCCTGGTCGTGTGTCTGTTGCCTTGTGGTGTTGTGTGTTTCTGGTTGTGTGTCTGTTGCCCTGTGGTGTTGTGTATTCCTGGTTGTGTGTCTGTTGCCTTGTGGTGTTGTGTGTTTCTGGTTGTGTGTCTGTTGCCTTGTGGTGTTGTGTGTTTCTGGTTGTGTGTCTGTTGCCTTGTGGTGATGTGTATTCCTGGTTGTGTGTCTGTTGCCTTGTGGTGTTGTGTATTCCTGGTTGTGTGTCTGTTGCCTTGTGGTGTTGTGTGTTTCTGGTTGTGTGTCTGTTGCCTTGTGGTGATGTGTATTCCTGGTTGTGTGTCTGTTGCCTTGTGGTGTTGTATGTTTCGGGTTGAGAGTCTGTTGCCTTGTGGTGTTGTGTATTCCTGGTTGTGTGTCTGTTGCCTTGTGGTGTTATGTGTTTCTGGTTGTGTGTCTGTTGCTTTGTGGTATTGTATGTTTCTGGTTTGGAGTCTGTTGCCTTGTGGTGTTACATGTTTCTGGTTAAGAGTCTGTTGCCTTGTGGTGTTGTATGTTTCTGGTTTGGAGTCTGTTGCCTTGTGGTGTTATGTGTTTCTGGTTTAGAGTCTGTTGCCTTGTGGTGTTGTATGTTTCTGGTTTGGAGACTGTTGCCTTGTGGTGTTGTGTGTTTCTGGTTGTGTGTCCTTTAAGGTGTGGCATTGTGTTTGTGATATTATATAATTGTTGTGTGTATCTGTAGTCTATCTGTTAAGCTATGATAGTGTCTTTTAAAAAGTCTCGAGTTGTTCGGCTGCTTCCTCACCACTGCACTATGCATACATGCTTGAGGGTTGTCAAAAAGACTGTAATAGTTGCCTGTCTTGATAATAGAAATTACCATCGTCTTTTATTTATGCAACCCTTATTCTTTATACTAATTGCAACTTACAGGTATTGTTTGTTGTTGGTATGTACAGGATGAAAGATTGGTCATGCATTCTGGACAGCAGCTGTCCGCAGAGATTTGAAGGTACTCGCCCTGAAAGAGAAACATTATTTGAATGTATAAATCAACTTATTTTTTTATTTCATTAAAAAAGTCAATTACTGGAAACAACGTAAGCTCCAAAAGGCATCCAAAGTATGTTTAAGAAAAATAAAAGCAAAAGTGGAAAATAGTACTTCAGCCACACAATAATTTATAAGAAGTATTGTGTAAAATATATACTCTCCCTTCAAAGAGATAATTTTTGAGAAAGAAAACAATTTTTAATTAAGAAATTATGAATAAATTAACCTTAATTAATAGCTTCTTTCAAATAGTCATTTTTCAAAAGTAACAAAATAAATCATTCCTAATTTGAATAATGACATAGTTATGACAGATCATTTAATTCCAAGGATAATTTTTCGGCAATAACATTTAGGCTCAATTTGCTCAGCTATGCAGTCTAAGGTATAAGACTGAAACATCTATCTGCCACAGTCCTTTGCTGTGTAACCCTCTTGTTATGCACATATTAATGTTTTGCCCTATCAGTGCAAACAAATTAAGATAAACTATAAAAATTTGTTTTCGAATCCCACGCATGGAGCTGGGAAATTTGTTACAATACCCGGGGTCATGCATGTTCCAGGCATTTCAAATCCACAGACCTGGAACATATTATAACCATCCTAGGTGCAGTTTTCATACCTGGGAGAAATTTGAAACACTCCCCCTTATATAGTCATTGCATGTGCAAACAAACTGATAACTGACAAAGGAACTCTCTAACACATGTATGAGTATAATTTAGGAGTTGAACAAAAACCTTACCTTGATAAAGTTGACTTGTGGGCAGGTTCATCTGTGGGGTCTCAACACATGCAGATAGAAAAAACTTGACTGCTGAATAAATATGGCTTTTTAAAAGAAAACATTGTGGGCCTGTACACCTTATGGTCTCACACTGTGAATCTTACCTTCCGGTAGATGCATTGTGGGTCTGTACACCTAATGGTCTCACACTGTGAATCTTACCGTCTTGTAGTTGCATTGTGGGTGTGTACACCTAATGGTCTCACACTGTCAATCTTACCTTCTTGTAGTTGCATTGTGGGTCTGTACACCTAATGGTCCCACAATGTGAATCTTACATGTACCTTCTTGTATTTGCATTGTGGGTCTGTACACCTTATGGTCTCACACTGTCAATCTTCCCTTCTTGTAGATGCATTGTGGGTCTGTACACCTAATGGTCCCACACTGTCAATCTTACCTTCTTGTAGATGCATTGTGGGTCTGTACACCTAATGGTCCCACACTGTCAATCTTACCTTCTTGTAGATGCATTGTGGGTCTGTACACCTAATGGTCCCACACTGTCAATCTTACCTTCTTGTAGATGCATTGTGGGTCTGTGCACCTAATGGTCCCACACTGTCAATCTTACCTTCTTGTAGATGCATTGTGGGTATATACACCTAATGGTCTCACACTGGCAATCTTACCTTCTTGTAGATGCATTGTGGGTCTGTACACCTAATGGTCCCACACTGGCAATCTTACCTTCTTGTAGATGCATTGTGGGTCTGTACACCTAATGGTCTCACACTGCCAATCTTACCTTCTTGTAGATGCATTGTGGGTCTGTACACCTAATGGTCCCACACTGTCAATCTTACCTTCCTGTAGGTGCATTGTGGGTCTGTACACCTAATGGTCCCACACTGTCAATCTTACCTTCTTGTAGATGCATTGTGGGTCTGTACACCTAATGGTCTCACACTGTGAATCTTACCTTCTTGTAGTTGCATTGTGGGTCAGTGCACCTAATGGTCTCACACCCTGAATCTTACCTTCTTGTAGTTGCATTGTGAGTCAGTACACCTAATGGTCCCACACCCTGAATCTTACCTTCTTGTAGTTGCATTGTGGATCTGTACACCTAATGGTCTCACACCCTTCTTGTAGTTGCATTGTGGATCTGTACACCTAATGGTCTCACACTGTGAATCTTACCTTCTTGTAGTTGCATTGTGGGTCAGTACACCTAATGGTATCACACCCTGAATCTTACCTTCTTGTAGTTGCATTGTGGATCTGTACATCTAATGGTCTCACACTGTACAATTGGGTCTTCACACGAGCACACAGTGCATGGTCCTGGCTGCCAAACTGTATGACTCTGAAAACAGACAAAGAAAACAAATATGAACAAGAGTTGTCACAGACATGAGACAAATACCCCCGATTTGGACCTATCCGAGGGATAGCCATTTGTTTAGTACAATGGATGTTTGCAAAACATTTATGCCACCCTAATGGCAGCCAATTATGTCTGTGGGGTAATTAAAGCTTATGACAACTAACATCCCTTCCAAGTTTGAGAATAGAAGGTCTAGTTATTGACCAGTTCTAAACTTTATCATAGGAAGTGATAAGTTAAAGTTTTCAGTAAGACACGTTTGCATTCTCCAGACAGTGAATTAGTAAAATGGATAATATTCTTCCAAGGGGGTCAAAAAATACCTTGAAAATTAAACATGAAATAATTAACACTGGTTCTTTTATAACACTTCAAATCGTATAGTTAATAACAGAAAAGAAACATTCAAAGGATGATCAGTGGTAAATGGGGTTCTTGTCCAAATATTTGATCTGTAGAACAATGTTATTTCTTTTCTTATTATATTATAATGAGTTTGATCCTGAATTAATTTTTATAATGAATCTTGTATTGCACTGAATGTCCTTTGAAATGGCAGTTTAAATAACCATTAATGATTATGTTTAAGTACTCGTTTCTACATTACACATTAAATGTCAATAAAATCCACATTTCTACAAATAACCAGTAATCAATACATTCATTTAAGTCTTACAGCGATAAAGACAATGATAAAATAGTTCTCCTGACTTATGCAAGATGGTCTGAAATATTGTTTCACGCTAACATGGCACATTTCAATGACTGCAAACAATCGTACAGGCTGCCAACAACACATTATATCTGCTATCAGTAGTTTGGTAGAAAATTTGTAAACATAATTGACAGAACTCTTTGGCCTGTGTCCCATCGGGCCACAATCTGGTCCCCACTTAATTAATTTCTCTAAATGAATCAAATCCATAGACACTAAATACCAGGTGTCCTAAATGACCTTGTGACATTTTTGGGTATCCTATGACAAAATTTGATGAAAATCAACCCTAGTACCAATAGTACTAAGGCTTAGTGCCAGTATCTTAGATTTATTTAATGTATCATTTATGTTAAGAGATGCATTTTGTATGTTAATTTGGACTTGAATTTTTTTAGACACAATGAGAACAAATATACTTTAATCATAAATGTTTAAGTTACACAGCCCGAACAAAGGTTCAAATAAATAAATTTGAAGATGCAGGTACCCACTACTGTTTATGAAATAGAGACATACAAGGTTCACCAAAGAACTGCTTACTCAAAAACATTGGGCATAATATATTCTGTTTCAGCATCAAACTAAAAAAAACTTTTTGACAACCTTTTTTATTTTTTGTCTTGGAATGAGCCAGTTTTTGCGTAAATGCATGGAAACCAATTATATAAGACTGCTGACAAAAAATTAGATTGCAGATTTTTATATTCAAGTTAAAAAATGGATGTTTTATGCATTTTTCTCAATCCGTTAGTAACGATTTTAGCCATAAAACATTAATTTTCAAACAGGAATATGAAAGTCTTGAATCTGAAGTTTTGTCAGCCATTTTTTATCATTGGTTTACAGATATTTATGCCAAATTTTGCTCTTTCCAAGACAAAAAATTAAAAAGTTGTAAAAACTGTATAGCTGTGAGAGTGCAGCTTTAATATGAAGACATGGATTTTGTACAGTCTTGTAGATAACCATCAGCCATGCAACTTTTATGCAGAGGTAAATGATGATAATACATGAATTATAATCTTCTTCAAAAAAACCCAGACAAGATTAAAAAAGACTCCCAAAACATTTCTGAAATACTTTCTTTCATAACGCACACTGATGTAGCTTACAAGGAAGAAGAAACAAATGAAGCTGTTAATTGAAAGCACCATCATCGCTATTATAATACCATCAGACAAAACTCATCCTAGTCACCTGAACATGTAATCTAAGTTATAAATCATGATGTGAGCCAGACTGATGCATAATCGGATGCACTCCAAAGCCCCATATATTTTCCACGCACTTTCATTTTTTCATATCTATTTCGGCAGCTTGCTTTCATTATTGACAGGTTTTACTGCCAAAAGGCTCAACCTCGCTATCTTACAAGATTGAACGAAAATGAGTTCAGACATATTCTATAAACAATAATTGATCACCTTAGCATCTTAATTAAAAACTACCTGACAAGAATTTATCTATTTCTAATATAAGTCAACGTTCACTTATGATAATAACGAGTTCCACTAAATGATGAGTTTACATTTTCATCAATATAAATATTATTCATAACCTTGATTTTATCGACCCGGCCAATCGAAAAAAAAGTATTCCCCTTATTTCCTACTTTCAAATACATTATTAAAGCTGCACTCTCACAGATTTACCGCTTTGACAACTTTTTAATGTCTCGATCTTTCTTTGAATGAGGCAGTTTTTGCATAAATATCTGAAAACAAGTGATTTAAGACTGCTGACATTCTGTTCGAAAACTAATGTTTTATGGCTAAAAGCTTATCTAATGCTTTACTAAAAATGCAAAAAAAAAACACACATTTTTAAACATAAATGTGAAAACCTGCAATCTGTTTATTTGTCAGCAGTCTTATATCACTCAGGTTTCCATGCATTTCTGCCCAAAACTGGCTTGATCCACGAATTATTTTACAAAAATTGCCAAAACTTCCGCTCTTTGAGTGTGCAGCTTTAAAGGAAGATTATTAAAATATTCTTTTTAACATTCAAACAATGTTGCAACAAAATCAGTGTATATAAATACAACTAGGGCATTCCCCGTTGAAGGGGGGTGCTGTGTTGATCTGGTTTAATCTGGGTGTTCAAGGGGCTTAACTCTCCATATATATATTACCCAGAGTGATAAGTATTGAACACAAACAAAATAACACTGAAATCTATGCTCAAACAAAACCACAAGGTCTTGAAAGGAAAAAAATCCCTAGGTTTGAGTTTTGATGCACAAATTCCATGATAAATAAATTCTTGTTACAACAGATTTATTTCCCTTTAACAGTTAAATGAAACATTTTTCTGTGTTAAATGTTCTTAAATCCAACAGGCCTCACAAGATGAACACTTGCTCAGTCTGTAAAATAACAGGAAACCACCTTTGACAACAACAAGTTACAAATGATTTGTTTCAAACAATTACTATCAAACTGCGCAGTCGACTTTCAACAAACTTGTCTTCTGAAGTCAGAAAAAAACCTCTGTGGAATGCATTCTGCAAATACTTCACCAATCTGTGGCACTCAACAGTTTTTTACCCAGACCTTTATCAAGTAGGGATCAGATCTGCCGTCATGCATTGTGGGAAGTTTCACGACACCTTTGAAAATCAAACTTTCAATAAAGTTTCAAATGGGGAAACTTTACCAATTAACTGTCAATTATGGGGATCACACTGGATTGTGCAACTCTTCTAAATAGCCATTATCAGCTGATAAACGTCTCCTTTTTTGCAGCGCTTGACAGTTGTTGAGGACCCGAAATCTTGCGAGAAGAAAAACGTATCAGGAATGCAGATAACATGCAAGCAAGATTGACTGTATGCTTTTCTTTACGTCAAATATCTTTTCAATCTATTATCAATTAGTTGAGCGCTGATATGTTTCACTACACTTTAAAGAACTGTGGTATTATAAGTTACATTTGAGATCAGTGTTACATCCACTGAACAGTCAGGGGGGTCTTAAGCACTCTGCATTTTTTTTTGCATGCCAAGTCATTGTATAAAAGGAAACACAGAAAAGAGGTGACATTGTAGTATTTAACTGTATCAACCCTTTTTGCTGCAGGTTTTATTATAAAGTAAGAAAACAAGGGATACTTAAATATTTGCATCAGACTAATAGATAAGTTACACGACAGTTTTACATGTAGTTCCAAATTATGTTTGTCCTGAGGGGGAGGCGCAAAGTCCATTTCCCTCAGTGTAAGTGAGGGGGAGGGGCCATGTCCATTCCCACAGAAATAGTCTTTATCCTTTGAGAGAGGTGCCAAGTTCATTTCCCCAGTGGGCTTTTTTTCTGTATGGAGAGGGACCAAGTCCATTTTTCAAGTAGTAAGTGTCACTATGCATGACTGTCAAAATCCTGCTATATAAAAAGTCATCCACTGTCAAAAGTCCCTAAGTATGGCAGCCCACCAAGGCCCCCTAGGTATTGGCAGCCATTCAAAGCCCTCTAGCTATTGGCAGACCAACAAAGCCCCCTAGCTATGGCAGCCCACCTAGGCCCCTAGCTTTTGGCAGCCCATCAAGGCCCCCTTGATATGGCAGCCCACCACAGCCCCCTAGCTATGGCAACCCACAAAAAACCTAATAGCTATGGCAGCCCACCAAAGCCCCCTAGGTATTGGAAGTCCACCAAAGCCCCCTAGGTATTGGCAGCCCACCAAAACCCCCCAGCTATGGCAGACCACCAAATCCCCCTAGCTATGGCAGCCCATCAAAACCCCCTAGCTATGGCAGGCCACCAAAGCCCCCTAGCTATTGGCAGCCCACCAAAGCCCCCTAGCTACGGTAACCCACCAAAGCCCCCTAGCTATGGCAGCCCACCAACCCCCCTATCTATTGGCAGCCCACCAAAACCCCTTAGCTATGGCAGCCCACCAAACCCACTAGCTATTGGCAGCCCACAAAAGCCCCCTAGCTATGGCAGCCCACAAAAACCTCCTAGCTATAGTAGCCCACCAAAAACCTCCTAGCTATTTGCAGCCCACCAAGGCCCCCATGCTATTGGCAGCCCACCAAGGCCCCCTAGCTATTGGCAGCCCACCAAGGCCCCCATGCTATAATGGCAGCCCACCAAGGCCCTCTTCGGCTATTGGCAGCCCACCAAGGGGTTTTGGCTATTGGCAGCCCACCAAAGCTCTTAAGCTATGGCAGCCCACCAAAACCGGTTGTAGGGGACAGTACTTGAGTACTCTATGCTTCCCAGGGAATTAACCTTCTCTCAGGCAAAAAAATATTTTATGTTCAAAACCACATTTCTTTTCAGATGTGATTACTCAGATAGGCATCAGCACTTTAGTTACATCTGACCTTTAAAACTGCCACAAGAGTCTTCCCCAGTGACAAACCCATTTCCTATTAAAAACTGCGCCCTATCGTTGCATCTTATAACAATGACAACCTACAATTTCATGAACGGAATCTGAAATATGAGCCCGTTTATATGTCATTAAATACTGATGATACAACATTGATAGCATCAGCCTGATAAATGCATCTTGCCTTACATTATGAAAAATGGACAACATCCATTAACATTCATTGTATTACATCAAAATGTAAATGAAATGCACTCCATTTGACATTAAATTATCCTCATTGATAATAATTTTTCCAAAATATTTTTCTACAATTTCCTTCAACCATACTTCATCACAATTCTCCCATTGATAATTTCTATTAATGTTAAATAAATGTTTAACATTTTTTCGTGTTTATTTTTTCATAATTTTAATATCAAAAGTAGTAAAATTAAATTATGACTGACACAAAGTTTAAAACATGGATCAAAGGAGCAATCGATTACGTAAACTTTATCACCAATCAACAATTTATTGGCAATTAGAAAAGCTGTTCAAAATACTCAGATGCATACCGGCATGGCTCGAGTCTCTATACATATTTACACTTCGCAACTTTGAGAGGGATCCAGAAACTTATGCAAACATTCGACATAACCTGCATTGAAAACTCCACGGCCTGGAATGCCAAATGCAGGACATGCATGTTTTATTTCAGACAAAGTTTTAATTGTTTACTTTCTTTTCCTGAAAACATTCTCATTAGTATAGCCCAAGTCTTTTCAACTTCTGCATGATGATGTCAGTATGTTTTTGTTCCTAGACGAGCATTATAAAATTATCACAAAAACAGACATAATTTTTTTGCCCCCTGGTGATCCCGATTTAACTGCAACTATCGTCATTAGTTGTTTAAAAATGCTTTGAGATGACCTTGACCTTGACCCCTATTTCTCCATGAATCCAGGGCCTCGACATTGTTACATGTACATGTGGAAAATATCATCGATAAACCAATATATTTTTATACAGTTTAGTAATACCTATTAATATAAAGGGCATTATAATTAACCATATCAATATTTTCTTTCCTGTTATATGAAATGTGTTGCCAGTTTACAATAGATTTTAAATGATTCTGATAGCTTTATTCGCTGAAAAGTTATAATGCAAAAAATAATTATTTTGTATAAAATGTAATAATCATATAATTTCTGTATCTTTTACTTTTTAAAAATTAGGCTCACCATGAAAGCATTATTGTTGACAAACATGTCACACCACACTGAAGCAACACCAGCAATAAAAAACTTTTTTTTGGGGGGGGGGGGGGATAATTTATCACAGTATGTAACGTTACAAACTGATGAAACATTGTGATACATTACCATCATTTCTGAAAATCAGATGAGCAAGTCAGAGCTTACAGCGCCCACATGGAGATCATGAGTGTCACAGTATGTTATAAAATCAATTAAAGACAAAGACTTACTGTGTTCTACCATTAAGAAATGAACATTCAATTTAATAAAGTCTTTGAATACTTCAAATTGTAATTGAATATTTCAACAACTTAGTACTAATACATTAACTAAACTGTTACCCAACAACGATCACCTTTATTCAAATTCAGACACCATTTACTTCAAAGTACTGCAATTTCATATGTCATAAAACGCACGCTTGCAATTACTTTTATGCTAATTTAACAAAATGGTACTTAAAACAATTAAAATGACTGATTTTGAAAGACTTCTTTCTGCATGGCCACCTAAAGTAATTTTGAATTTCACAAATTTGTAACATCTTCAAAGTATAAAACATTTCTCTTTATAAGATTTTAATGCACTAGCGTTATCAGATTTGTCAAATAATATCAGTTTCAAAACCTATCTTCAGACCATTGCACAATTTTTCTGCATTGCCGGTTATTTTAAACAGTAAATTGCTTTTTAAAACAATTCGTTATTCATTCTCGTTCACTTGTGTAAAGACATGGGGTTAAACAGTTAAACGAACAAAAAAATTAGGAATGCTAACAAAAACAAGCCAATTTTATTTTTTGCAAAAAAAAAATTCTTGAAGATATTTGCTAGGTAAGCTAGTCGGCAATAATGTAAAATACACAATAGTACAAATTGCATGATATAACAATCATTAAGATCATCCATTCAACTCTACAATGCAGTGAAATGATATCTATTCTGCAACATTTTCAACTTCATTCATCGCAAAACTGCAAACCTCATTTCGACTATTGACGGTTTCATATTCACCAACTCATCACAAGGAAAAAAGGATTTCATCATAATAAAAACTTGTAGAATCATTCGCAATATCAGATTTTAAATCAAGCTAATATTTTTGAAATCTTATATCTTCGAAAGCCCTCAATCAAGAAAGAAATGTTTATTCTTTTGAAACTGAGCTCATTATGAAAACGCCCTCATCGCAAATATTTCTTTTTTAATATTCTGCCATAGTTACTCCGTGAAAGGCTGAAGTAAATCAACAACTTGTCGTTAAGCATTGAATTTTTCTCTTTTTTTTGTCATTTTTTTCTTCTCTTATATTGTCATATTACAGTTAATGACTGCAAGGAAAAATTGTTACAACATTTGTACAGAATGAAAATATAGTCTTGAGATCATCATAGTTTCAAAAATGCTGTCTTTTAGTGCTTGACTTTAATGGTATACGCGGTGAAATTTAAACTTTAGCCTTCTGAGTCCAAAAAAAGCGGGAAAGTCAACTCCCATGTTGTAATACACTTAAATCAAAGTACCCAGAGCTAATAAGCTTGAGTGCCTACCACAATAAAATTACAGCTAGCTAATCCTTTTTAAACGATGGCTTAAACGTGACTTTGTTAGAGGTTGAGGAAGCGCTTAAAACCACCCACTGTATAGAAGTGACTGCAGATCCATACTTAAGCTCTTTAATGCGAAGCAAAATAAACACATAAATTAACTTAAATTAGACATCAATCGTAAATTGCTTCTTTAAATAAAGGGCATATTATTCGTAAAAACTTATACTTTATAAAAAATTATATCGATCATAATAATTTCATCAATTTTCCAAAGAATAATATCTGTTTAATGATATTGCAGTTTTCAACAAATACCCCACTCCCCCCCCCCCGCACCGAATAATATTTCTTGGCACATACATAAATCTTTTAAATTAAATATTTGCATCGTCATAAGCATGATTCTAGGCCTATTTATACTGTCATCAACACCACTTTACGACAGTGTGACAAGCAAGGTAATTCATGTGTGAACGATTTTTATGCTCGTTGAATGCTTCTTTTGATTTCAAAGATGGATATTAATTTTAAAACCAGTGCGTGTATCCGCCTTTTATTTATTCGAAAGGTCTTCGAAGTTAACTCAAGTTAAATATGTTTGTTCAATGTTTTTATACACACGATCTTTAAACGTAATATACTGCGACTTCTTGGCCTATTAAAACATGGCCTATTACGGATATAGCATTTCTTATAATGTGAATTTTAACGATTTAAATCATCAAGCCAAACATTATTTTAAACAGTTCTTAATAAGTTATGTAAGTATCAATTCTGAATGATATTAACTCTAGTGTATATTGCCAAATAATGCACCTATCAAATATGACATTTTTGCGGTCTTAATGATCTTTTTTCAGTGATTAGCGAAAAATTATACTTAAATACTCAGATATGAACAGTCATTATATGAACTTCAAAACTATTAAAGAATTTAGATCAAAGGTAAAGGTCTACTTAATAGACCATCTTAAAGTCATTTGTAATGTGTTTTGAGTTACATAAGATAGACTTAAAGTCTGTATAGAAAGTTTATTTTCTGAAAGCCCAAATACAGAACTATAAATAATCTCTAAAATGATACTTTTGGATTAAAGTCTCAAGATAAAAATGCAGTTTTCAACAAACATTCCCAAAGTTCTCAATGTGTTTGAATAGTTTTAAGTTTAGTTCGTAATGAACGCTATTAAAATATTTAAAATTTCATTATGTCAAATAAAGGGTATGATATGATCCTATTTCTGACATCAATAAATCAGCTATTAAAGAGTGCTTGAACGCATTTAACTTAACAAAAAAGTCATTGGCTGTCAATTAAATATTATTCAAATATTATACATTACACAGGTGCAATATAATAAGGGCATAAATATTAAATAATAACCAAAATATTTGTTCTCTTACACAAAACCTTTACCATCTGTTATAACATATTATTGGGGTATATCTTTGATCAAAATATTTTTTTAAAAATAATTAGATTTAGACTTTACTGATTCATGTTGAAGCTTGAGCTGTAAGCTGATATGAAATTATTCAATCTTAAGTACATTAATTGCCTGCATGGGTAGATTAAGGGTGTCCATCTTGAGAGCAGCTAGTCCCCTGGTGGGAATCGAACCCATGACCTCTTGGGTGAGAGGCGGACACTTATAAGCTCAAAGCCGGAGTATTCAATATTGAACTTATCCTTATCTTTAGACATGTCTCAGTGATTCTATTCAGCCTATTGGTCTGCACCTAAATATACTGGCCTATTAAAACATTCAGTTTCCAATCTTAATTTTAAGTTCAATTTAAATTGCTTATTGAATACACCTCCTGGCCACTGGACCACTTTTAAAGGTGTCATTAATTAATTATTCAGTTCCTCTATTCACTTTTTAAACAAGAGGGCCATAATGGCCCTAAAACACTCACCTAAGCAAAGGGCCATAACTCTCTGATAAAGCATTAATAAAAATAATGCAAT
This sequence comes from Mya arenaria, assembly GCF_026914265.1. NCBI lineage: Eukaryota > Metazoa > Mollusca > Bivalvia > Myida > Myidae > Mya > Mya arenaria. Next base: position 13,873,316 of record NC_069123.1, read on the forward strand.
TAAAATAAACATACCTTTTCTGATGACGATGCCTTGTTTTATATTTGTAAAGGGACATGCAATGAAGCTACCTTTAAAGTTTCATTGAATTTGGCCTGGTAGTTTTAGAGATTTTTTTTAAAGCAAAATAGTAAGTCAGCCATTTTGTTGTTGTTGTTTTTGTTGATCAATCTGAAAGCCTTGTTGTATTTTTGTAGAGAGTCAAGCAATAAAGCTTCCTGAAAAGTTTCAGTGAATTTGAATTTGGCCTGGTATAGTTTCAGAGAAGATGTTTTTTAAGAAATTGTTGACGGACGGACGACGGACAAAGACCTATCACAATAGCTCACCTTGAGCACTTCGTGCTCTGGTGAGCTACAAACATACATTCAACTTTTATTAAATTTCAACCCTTTAAAACTATATAATAACATTCTATAGCATGATTTTATTAGGACAGTCTCTGAATGATTAGGGATAGTCTGTAATTTTTACCCATCAATGAATTAATGATACATCTAGTAATTTAGGCTCTCATAGTTAAATTCTATATAATATATAAACGTGTTCGATCTATAAAGCACCCTTACACACACTTTAAGGTAACTAAGCCACACTTACTAAATGGTTTGTTTTGTGTAACATATCCGACTCACAAAATTACCTGCGATCAAATTTACCCAATCTTTGATGGTCATGTTTATTTTAGAGTTCAACTAAAGAAAGTTAATGTAGGAATACTGAGGGGCAATCCTACTTATTACCCACATACCTTAACCTATCAACAATTTTAAATGTCGGTTTGGTAATGCCAAACAAACAATATACTAACTGTGGCCCTATCAAATATTATTATGAAACTTTGTTGATACTACCTGCTTTAAAACACTTAAATATACAAATTAAGGTTAAAATATCAAACAACTGGTATGTTCCACGCAGCATGAGTCTGATAAGCCAAGCAAAAGGTTATCAGACACATTTGGTGTGAAATGTTTCATACTTGACAATTGTTTGCTAACTTGAAATGAATGCTACATTGATATGTTTATAGTTAAGTTAAAAATGCCGCTTGATAATAATCAAAGTATCAAGTCTGGGAATTATCTTCATAGTGTTAAGACATCCAGTATATTAACCAGGCTATACAAATATTTTTGACAATTTATTACACATATAACAAGTGCATTTTATAGTTGCGATGAAACTATTTCAAAATCTACGTCTTTGAATAGTTAACTTAAATATATTAGAAAGTTTTAACAGATATTTTTGCAGGACCCTGCATAAAAATTGTCCTTATAGACATGAACACATTAATAGAAAATGCGAAGGCGGGTTGAACAATGTGCAGCCCATCCGAAAAGTAAGCAAAATGAGTTTATTTATCTTAAAATGATCATTTTTTTGCCATTAATTGTTTACAATGCACTTCCTGATGTCATTTATAAAAGCCTACACCCTATTAACCACTGGTTACGGCTACACAACACCAATATTGTAAATAAACAACAAATTTTAGCAAGTCATTGGCAGCACAATTGTCTGAAAATGACATTCTCAGTCGCATGTCTTAGAACATAAAACCTATTATCCAATCATTATAGCAATGGTTTGAAATGCAGAAAAGACCACACTGGTATCTTGGCAAAATGAGGTTGTTTTGGTATGCAAGTCGTCCACATTACAGCAATTAAGCACCAGGGGGTTACTGGCCTTTGACCTCTCTTCTCTTGATGTCCGCTAATAGGTTGATGGGATAACAGATAAATTAATTTTAAAAACCGAGAAAAAAATGTCTAAAGCTAAGAGCAGAAGATGAGAAGCTGTGATCATACATATATTAGCATACACAACCTATCTGCATAAATGTCAACTTTGATTAAAACTTCAAACAGTTTTGCCTAAAATGAAGAATGTTTGCTTTAATAAAATAAAATCTCATAAACTTTGAAAGTTCAACTGAAAACATTGACCACTGTTTGTTATTGAATTTTGTTCAAGGAAAAGTTCAAAATATTGTTATAACCTTTGGTATCCTTATCATGCGGGGATGTAAAACAAATACATGGGATCCAATAAAATACCAACTAATTAGGAATAAAAGCATAGTCACATTTACAAGTGTGTCTTATTAGTTACCTAAGCCAGGTTTTTAAAATTGCGGGAAATTGAGGGTATAATCGTGGAGGTCTGCTGCATCTGTGTGTTAGACTAACGAAGCATCAACCTATTCAGTAGGGTTCCTGGGCTCCAAGCCTGATCAAGGCTCAAGGGTTAAAGACACATATAATGCTGCAAGCATAATATGAACAGCACCTTTACAATTTATACACATTGCTTCGGGCTCTTGATGGAGGGACTTGCATGGTCACCGTGCATGATATACTTGTTTATGAAATTGGAATTTGAGGGACACAATATTCCGTCTCAAAATGGTAAAGCTAGCATCAATGCAATCAAAGGTAGTAGGAGTCCGAATGATGCCCATTTTATAGTGTCAATGGGTTTACATTATGCAAAAGTTCACGCTTCAATTGCTAATGCGCCCTTCCAGAAAAGAAAGAATACCAAGGCACCTACAGGGTAGCCCTAGGACCCCTTCTAGCTGCAGTGAGATTTGGCAAATTTCAGGGGGAACGAGGGGGGGAGGGGGTTAGATGTCAACTTATCACAAATCAGTTGTTACAAAAACTTGGGTCATTATAAGTGAATGCTGAACATACATGTTTAAATATTTCCAGAACCTTGATAAATTGAGGCAGTGCTAAAGTTATAACAACTTTAAGTTTAAGCCATTAATAGGTTGTTAAATTTGAAATCACTTCTCAGCTTAAATGGATTACACTTAATTGTGATCTGCTGTATTTCTAACAAAAATAAAGACATATGGTTCAGCTGTACTTGTTTTTTTTAAATATGCGAGCTCTTCATCAAATGATCTCGTTAATCATGTTGTTAACTCTAATAAAGTTCTTAACAATCAGCCTAATGTAACCAAGACTGCAGCGAAGAATCATCCTTAGATACAAATTAATTTGTAGTGCACACAAATAATTATCAATATGCACTAACTAGGTAATAAATTATGTATCGCATACAAACAATAAAATTTTAATTATGCTTTAAATCAAAGTTAATCAGCGGAAGTAATGCAAGGAAATAAAAAGAACAGATAGCTCGAACAGTTAGCTCGTAATATCATACCTGCCAAACACACCGATCTTCCATACTTGTCTACAATTTTGACGCTGTGACAGAGTGCAATATAATTAGATGACACTTAGGCCACATACTTCATTGCACAAAATTTAAGCCGTAATAAAATAACGTTTTAAAATCACATTTGGCAGTATCTCATGTTAAGGAAACATATATCACGTTTTACCGAATAATATACAAAGGGTTACTTTACCCAATTGATCCGTCACCGATAGGAAGTCAATGCATTTTATCTAATTGTGACTTAAATTCTTCTGCAAATGGATTTAGACAAAAAAGCCTCTAAACCTTCATTAATAACGAATGAAGGAAAAATAATCTTTAACCTTGATGCAAAGGGTTACATTCTTAAAAATAAATGTACAGCAAGTAAACAAGTATACGTACCATATTACCTTAATCAATCAAATTGACATACATTTTACATGCAATAAATAATAATAATAAAAAATCTTTATATAAAAAAAAAAGATCAACTTTTTAAAATTTGATGACAAAAACCTTGTGGGTTGCGTTATGACGAATCTAGGATACTGTCAAATTATTTAAATTCATTAAGTATCTAATTTATTCATTGATAATCACCAACAATTAACCTGCAAAAATTACAGTATATTTGTTTTATTTCAACATTAAAATAATTTTTCGATCTTAATTAAGTTTTCTTGTTCAATCTGTCAAATGTAAGTTCTAACAGCTATTAAGGATTATTGCAGTGTATAATTCATCTTACCTTCAAAATCAAAGAGTGCCTCAGAGTAAACGCCAATGTAAATATTTATATCTATTGTGTTTTTTCAGTCAAAGAATGGGCATGATAAAAAATTATTAAAGAGTTATGGGCTTTGCTATAGACATCATGAGCGTAATGTCTCTGGCAACAGGTATACCACGTTTCATTTCAATATCTTGAACATTTTATATGAATTTACAAAGTCTTGAACTGTTTTTGTGTGTTATGTCCATATGTATTTTTCAAGCCTATCTTCAGTCAATCAAGGGGCATAACTCTGTTTTTAAAGGCAGTCGAGCGTAACTGCTTCTGTAAAGCTAATGCAGTACAAAATAAGCATTACACATCTTGTACTGTACAATTGATTACATCATCAGTGTTTAAATAAAAGAAAGTTGCAAAAAGCGACAAAAATGAAAAACACTTTGAAGAATTAAACCCCATTCACTAGAACCAAATAAGTCCAAAATTGAAACATTTCGAGCTATACCCCTTGTTGTTTGGTTGGAATTCGGCTGATTTTGAATTCAATTTTTGAGATGCCTCATACATTTTGGTCACATAGGTATATTTTTACTAAGGTTATGGACCTTGCTACACATGTGCACATTGACACTGGTAATATATGTGTATCACATGTGCACATTGTCACTGGTAATATGTGTGTATCACATGTGCACATTTTTACTGGTAATATATGTGTATCACATGTGCACATTGCCACTGGTTATATGTGTTATCATATGTGCACAATGACACTGGTAATATATGTGTATCACATGTGCACATTGTCACTGGTAATATACATGTATCACATGTGCACAATGACACTGGTAATATATGTGAATCACATGTGCACATTGTCACTGGTAATATACATGTATCACATGTGCACATTGTCACTGGTAACATATGTGAATCACATGTGCACATTGTCACTGGTTATATGTGTATCACATGTGCACATTGACACTGGTAATAATTATGTGTATTATATGTGCACATTGTCACTGGTAATATATGTGTATCACATGTGCACATTGACACTGGTAATATATGTGTATCACATGTGCAAATTGTCACTGAAAATATATGTGTATCACATGTGCACATTGACACTGGTAATATGTGTGTATCACATGTGCACAATGACACTGGTGATATGTGTGTATCACATGTGCACATTGTCACTGGTAATATATGTGAATCACATGTGCACATTGTCATTGGTTATATGTGTATCACATGTGCACATTGACACTGGTAATAATTATGTGTATCATATGTGCACATTGTCACTGGTAATATATGTGTATCACATGTGCACATTGTCACTGGTAATATATATGTATCACATGTGCACATGTCACTAGTAATATATATGTATCACATGTGCACATTGACACTGGTAATATATGTGTATCACATGTGCATATTGACACTGGTAATATATGTGTATCACATGTGCATATTGTCACTGTAATATGTGTGTATCACATGTGCACATTGTCACTGGTTATATGTGAATCACATGTGCACATTGTCACTGGTAATATATATGTATCACATGTGCACATGTCACTAGTAATATGTGTATCACATGTGCACATTGTCACTGGTAATATCTGTATCCTATGTGCACATTGTCACTTGTAATATGTGTGTATCATATGTGCACATTGTCAATGGTAATATGTGTGTATCACATGTGCACATTGTCACTGGTAATATATGTGAATCACATGTGCACATTGTCATTGGTTATATGTGTATCACATGTGCACATTGACACTGGTAATAATTATGTGTATCATATGTGCACATTGTCACTGGTAATATATGTGTATCACATGTGCACATTGTCACTGGTAATATATATGTATCACATGTGCACATGTCACTAGTAATATATATGTATCACATGTGCACATTGACACTGGTAATATATGTGTATCACATGTGCATATTGACACTGGTAATATATGTGTATCACATGTGCATATTGTCACTGTAATATGTGTGTATCACATGTGCACATTGTCACTGGTTATATGTGAATCACATGTGCACATTGTCACTGGTAATATGTGTACCACATGTGCACATTGACACTGGTAATAATTATGTGTATCATATGTGCACATTGTCACTGGTAATATATGTGTATCACATGTGCACATTGTCACTGGTAATATACATGTATCACATGTGCACATGTCACTAGTAATATACATGTATCACATGTGCACATTGTCACTGGTAATATATGTGTATCACATGTGCACATTGACACTGGTAATATGTGTGTATCACATGTGCACATTGTCACTGGTAATATATGTGTATCACATGTGCACATGTCACTAGTAATATGTGTATCACATGTGCACATTGTCACTGGTAATATGTGTATCCTATGTGCACATTGTCACTTGTAATATGTGTGTATCATATGTGCACATTGTCACTGGTAATATGTGTGTATCACATGTGCACATTGTCACTGGTAACATATGTGTATCACATGTGCACATGTCACTAGTAATATGTGTATCACATGTGCACATTGTCACTGGTAATATCTGTATCCTATGTGCACATTGTCACTTGTAATATGTGTGTATCATATGTGCACATTATCACTGGTAATATGTGTGTATCACATGTGCACATGTCACTAGTAATATACATGTATCACATGTGCACATTGTCACTGGTAATATGTGTACCACATGTGCACATTGACACTGGTAATAATTATGTGTATCATATGTGCACATTGTCACTGGTAATATATGTGTATCACATGTGCACATGTCACTAGTAATATACATGTATCACATGTGCACATTGTCACTGTAATATGTGTGTATCACATGTGCACATTGTCACTGGTTATATGTGAATCACATGTGCACATTGTCACTGGTAATATGTGTACCACATGTGCACATTGACACTGGTAATAATTATGTGTATCATATGTGCACATTGTCACTGTTAATATATGTGTATCACATGTGCAAATTGTCACTGGTAATATATGTGTATCACATGTGCACATTGACACTGGTAATATGTGTGTATCACATGTGCACATTGACACTGGTGATATGTGTGTATCACATGTGCACAATGACACTGGTAATATGTGTGTATCACATGTGCACATTGACACTGGTTATATGTGTACCACATGTGCACATTGACACTGGTAATAATTATGTGTATCATATGAGCACATTGTCACTGGTAATATATGTGTATCACATGTGCACATTGACACTGGTTATATGTGTACCACATGTGCACATTGACACTGGTAATAATTATGTGTATCATATGAGCACATTGTCACTGGTAATATATGTGTATCACATGTGCAAATTGTCACTGCTAATTTATGTGTATCACATGTGCACATTGACACTGGTAATATGTGAGTATCACATGTGCACATTGACACTGGTGATATGTGTGTATCATATGTGCACAATGACACTGGTAATATGTGTGTATCACATCTGCACATTGACACTGGTTATATGTGTAATCATATGTGCACAATAACATTGGTAATATATGTGTATCACATGTGCACATTGTCACTGGTTATATGTGAATCATATGTGCACATTGTCACTGGTTATATGTGTATCACATGTGCATATTGACACTGGTAATAATTATGTGTATCATTTGTGCACATTGTCACTGGTAATATATGTGTATCACATGTGAACATTGTCACTGGTTATATGTGTATCACATGTGCACATTGTCGATGGTAATATGTGTGTATCACATGTGCACATTGTCCCTTGTCACTGGTTATATGTGTATCACATGTGCACATTGTTGCTGGTAATATGTGTATACCATGTGCACATTGTCACTGGTAATATATATGTATCACATAAGCACAATGTCAATGGTAATATATGTGTATCACATGTGCACATTATCTCTGGTAACATATGTGTATCACATAAGCACAATGATAATGGTAATATATGTGTATCACATGTGCATATTGTCACTGGTAATATATGATTGTCACATGTTCACATTGTCACTGGTAATATATATATATATATGTATCACATGTGCACATTAACACTGGTAATATATGTGTATCACATGTGCACATTGTCACTGGTAATATGTGTGTATCACATGTGCACATTGTCACTGGTAACATATGTGTATCACATGTTCACATTGTCACTGGTCATATATGTGTATCACATGTTCACATTGACACTGATAATATATGTGTATCACATGTGCACATTGTCACTGTTAATATGTGTGTATCACATGTGTACATTGTTACTTGTTATATGTGTATCACATGTTCACATTGTCACTAGTAATATATGTGTATCACATGTGCACATTGTCACTTGTTATATGTGTATCACATGTCAATATTGTCACTGGTAATATATGTGTATCACATGTTCACATTGTCACTGGTAATATATGTGTGTATCACATGTGCACATTGTCACTGGTAATATGTGTGTATCACATGTGCACATTGTCACTTGTTATATGTGTATCACATGTGAACATTGTCACTGGTAATATGTGCGAATCACATGTGCATAATGACACTGGTAATATATGTGTATCACATGTTCACATTGACACTGATAATATATGTTTATCACATGTGTACATTGTTAATGGTAATATGTGTGTATCACATTGTCACTGGTTATATGTGTATCACATATACACACTGTCAATGGTAATATGTGTATCAAGTTTGATGATAATATTTTCTACTTTAATAGACATACTGCCACGATTAAATGTTTTAGACTTTGTCACTGATAAAACATGATTGCCTATTCTTTAAATTAATTTTTTTTTAATCATGGCTTGGGAGTTTAAAAATTGCACTCCGTTGATGGGGATAATAAAAATTCAATGACACAATTTAAGACAAAAAGTTTGAGGTCGGAGCTTTAAAACATTTGTACATCAAAGTTGTTAAATAAATGTTTTGAATACAAAAAATTGCGTCAAAGCTAACATCATCAACTGTTGAACAATGTTTCACCGACTAAAATAACCTCAAAACATTTTATTACTACAATTGTAAACTTGAAGGAAAATATACACCTATGTTTACTGTTTTTAAATATTCAACAACCAATCATAAAAGACGTAAGTTATAGCTAAAAATTTGCATATTCTGAAGTCACTTTTGTAAACATACAATGTGTTTTTACAACAGCCTTTCACCAAGTTAAAATAGACAATTTGATGACATATTCCTCCAATAGGGAAAAAAATCCTTAAGATTGGAATGCGTGTATTTCGAATCTTTCAATAATAAAACTCGCACTTTAAAGTCCTCAGTAACAAAAGATGACGAAGCAAAATGTAAATTCAATACAATTTGAACACGTTTTATCATATAAACACGTTTTAACACCTGGGGTCCATAAGAAATCATGCAATAAATTCTGTAAGTGGTCTTGGTTCTTAAATATCATATCCTGTAATAATTTATACCGAACGAATAATGATTAAATAATCATAAGAAAGACTAAGAGCTGACACCACCCACATTAAATTAATTTTGCATTGCAATTTATGACATTTAAATAAAGGGAGCCATATTGATAGAACTTATGGCTATTTTTTTTTATGATATAAATTTTGCCATATATCATAATGAAACAAATGTTGCTACAACATTTTGAAATAAACATGGCTACATTTTAAAGCTACATCACTTCAATATTATGAAACAAATGTTGCTACAACATTACGAAACCGATCTAGATACAAATTTATTAAAAAAAAAAACTGTATGAAACCTAATACATATTTTGCTATCTTCTCGTTGAAATATTATAATTATAGAATTATAACAAGATTTTACTATTTGTCATTGTTGGCAATGTTATTAATTTCTTAACGCTCAATTTAAGTAATTTAACCCTATTTTATTGTTTTTTTACCAGATTCTTAATATTTGCTTACTCGTAAGATGCCAATGAAAACATAAGGCACTATGTCTTTAAATTCCTGCCAAAATATTAATTAGTACAAATGTTTTACAATTTTTTAAAATGATTTAATACCCCCCATCAATTTTTCATAACAATTACCTAATTCTGTAGCAGCCTTAAACAATGGTGATTAATTATACTGAAATTGAATATTGTACAAAGATCCTGACACGTTGCAGTCAAACTTGGTGGTCAGGTTAATGATAGTGTCTAAGATAGGCTCAGTGGTGGTAGCAAGTTTGATAACAATCTGCGGATAATTTGTCAACACCCGTTTGTGTAACTAGTCCCAACAAAACAGCTAACAATACCAAAAACATAAACCTCTTTGTTTTGCAACATTGCCAAATTATCGGACTCATTGTTTCAAGTTTCATAAAATAATGCCGTTTCTACAAAAACCCGCACACTTTGTAAGGTTCTGTAAGGAATATTCGTAAACTATATTTATCTAACACTAATGGACCACAAAGATTGCAGGAAGATATACCTTTTAGAAAACTGATGAGAAGTTAGATAATTTTGTCTGCCCTGCCCCTGCGAAAATGATGGCCAATAACCATGGACTACCATGGACTACCATGGTAGTTCATGGTCATATGACCATGGACTACCATGTTACGTCAAATGGCCGCCCCACGGTATCACACCATGGTAGACCATGGTATTATACCATGGTAGACCATGGTCTACCATGGTTTGATACCATGGTAGACCATGGTAGCACACCATGGTAGACCATGGTCATAAACCGTGGGGCGGCCATTTGACGTTACATGGTATACCATGATATATCATGAACTACCATGATATATCATGAACTACCATGGTATATGACCATGAACTACCATGGTAGACCATGAACTACCATGGTCACATACCATGGTAGACCATGGTCACATACCATGGCAGACCATGGTCACATACCATGGTAGACCATGGTCACATACCATGGTAGACCATGGTCACATAAATAGGATTGACAACAAACTTAACAAAGATCAAAATCAGTGAAATGGAATTGTATTGATTAAAATATGTTTATGGCGTCATCTAGTTTAGCATGCCGAGTACTGTATTCTGTTGATATCCCATTTACATGTATATGAGAAGGAAAAAAAAATGTCTTATTTCTCTGCAATAGCTAACAACTTGTGCCAAACTTTGACTAGAACAAAATTATAGTATATATATATATATATATATATATTTAGTATGATATAGGCCTCAAACTGTCCATTATGTAAAATATTGGAGCGTCTTCAATATAGTTCTTAAACTGAAACTGTTACATTTCAAGAACTTGAATTGTTCCTGCACACTTAAAGAGTAGTAAAAGTACAGTTCTTGAACAGTTCAAGAACAATTCATGCACATTTCTTAAATAGTAGTAAAAGTACAGTTCTTGAACAGTTCAAGAACAATTCATGCACATTTCTTAAAATGTTCTTATCATTTTCTAGTGGTTCTTGTACACGTTAAGAATAGATCAAGTACGGATCTAGAAATGTTCTTGCATGGATTAAAATCTTGAAATCTACCCAGTACATTCCTGACTAGATGTGATAACAATTGTTAAACGATAACGTTTTAGGAACAAATCTTGAACAATTGTTACATTATAACTTTCTTGTTTAAAATGTCAACCACTATTATGAAAGAAATAGTCAACAAGAAAATTGAAAACACTTTCTTATAAGCTCCAGTTTTAGGTAACCAATTTCAATTCTTCATGAAAAGTAGATTACTTTTCTTAACTGCTTCTGTTTTACCACAATGAACATTATTTTCATTTATGATTATGTATTAAAGTTACAAGTATTGCTCACATTTTACTGCGCTTATGCTGTATGAACGCAGTAGGGTAAGAAAGCAAATGACCCAAGATGCTCTAACATGCTTTATGAAATTTGCTCACATGCCCTACTGCGCTCTTACAGCATAGACGCAAGTAAAACTGTTATCTCTCCTTAATTATATCATTATATTTTTCAAACATGTACTTTTAACCAATGTGCATAAAAACATGGATAAAAAATTCAAACTAACACAGTTGATAAAGTTATTGTATTTAAGAAACAAAAAGTATGCACCTGTACATTAATGGTTCTTAAAGGTAATTCTGGAGTTTAAATGCATAGTTATTAATGACTTAATTTTTTGCATCAGCGCGCCAAACTCAGTTTTGTATTTACTGATAAAAGTTAGTCATACAGTTGTTATTTTGATTCTAGAACGACAGCGTATTAATTGATTCGCATTTATCATTTTCCATGTATCGAGCTTCTTTAGTCCAGCAAATTACTTATCCATGTCAGTGACGTCAAGCGTTTGATGAGAATAACATGAACTATTCATGAATGACAATTTTGACAAATCATGTTCATGAACTTCCACTAAGTTCATGAACTCCTGCTTAGTAAATGAACTTGACAGTTCATGAACATTATTTTTCCAAAATGTCATTCATGAACTAAATTCATGAATAGTTAATGTCATTCGACACAAGGTGATAATTTCATCATTACTACACATCCATTTATAACAGTTTTAATTTCTTATGACGCATATAAACACAATAAGTAAGAAACCATTGAATTGCTCATTTCAGTCCTTGACATTTACATCTAGTCTCTGTACCCAGGTCCCTTTTCCTTATACACTTGATGATGAAACGCATCTGCGAAAAGATTTTTTGCAGTCATTCTTTGCATGATTGTTTTTGTTGAAGTGGTCTTTTCTTAACTCTGGAAGCCTTTCGTTGTCTAAGACTTTGACATCCATCTTCCAACCTGAAAAATATTTCTTTTATTTATTTGTACTGCCAACATTTTCAAATAACTAACGGCCAGTTGGTTATCAAATCAGTGCGAATTAAGATTTCAATGTTGCAGGTATATAAATTAATGATAGCTTATTTAATTCTTTCGAACCAAAGAGCTCAAATTTATTGAGTCTGATTTTTTTTTAAAGATTCTCATTAGTGTTTGTCTGTTACATATAAAATCCACTCCACACATGATCATCCAACCATATTGTTTTCAAAACCAGAATGAAAATCTTACCATTTGCTTTAAAAAATAGTCTACTCACTGATGGATTTGACAATTTACGGCTTTGAATGTTTTTCTCCTTCACTGGTTGATTCGTTTGAGGACTGATGATTTATTTGTTAGCTCCTTTGGGTTGGCTAAAATAGACGAAACAACATTTCAGACACTTAACCATAATTTGCTTGCATAGTGGTTATTTAAAAGGTCAAGGGTTGGCAGCGATGCAAAAGTCCATTGAAGGACCAAAATTTAAAAATGTTAAAAAAATCAATTTCTTCTTAGTTTTGAGGTTCAATATTTAACAAGCATGATTCATACCCATTTATCCATTGCAACATGAGAAGCTGTAATTAGGATTTGAGCATATTTTATGATATAAGATTTTATCAGATTTCAAATCAAAAAGCTATATTGTCTTTAAACATAAAGAGTATATTTGTGACTGAGTCGAAGTTATTGAAACTGTCCAATCAACAATGTCTTTGTTTTAATTGCAGCTATATTTAAAAAGATATTAACATATTTGTAACCCGGAAATGATCTCTCATCCACTACTTTTCATTATTAACCTGAAGAACTTTTATTTTTTATTTGACAAGATATAATAACGAACTCACAACATAGTTAAATAGGTAGTCTGGAGCATTTTGACATGAAAACAAAGTGATAATGTCAACAGACTTTTTAGAATAAATGTGAAAGTTTTTTTTATAAAAAAAATTAATATTCTATTGTAAAATTTGTTAACTCCCTACTAACATGTCGCCAAAAATATATGTTTCACTCCCCTAAAAGATCGTTCCTCAAAACAATAAAAACTTTTTTAAAGGTTTTAGTTTTTGACCTTCCCCACCCACTTTTGCATCGCTGCCGGCCCATTACAATTGATCCTTTTTCTCGACAAAAATAGCTTACCAACGTTAAGAAACAAATTTAAAAGCTGCTTTAATATATATATAAATTAAGTATTAGCTGAACGCTAGTCAAAAACAAGCATTTAACTGTGTTTCTACACAAACGTATTTCGTATGTTTGTCGCGAAAATGTATTACAACAAAACATATTTGCTCATTACTTCAAAATGTTGCTATGTTATTTTAAACAATAATATTAGCGTAAAAGATCGTTATAAACGTTACTGAATTATACTCCTTACATCGCTTGAACTTACCTTAAATAAACGAAACAAGACATCAGTTTATTTGGCGCATTATTTCGACAAAAATGGCGGGCGTTCGAAACTATCTCCGCCAGTGAAGAGCGTTTCGTCTTAAATGCGTAACCGTTAGAATATAGTTATATAGCTACGTTAGAATATGGCTATAGTATTTTGTAAATATTATATTTAACCGGTTTAACAACTAATTAACCAGTGTTGACCACAGGTGCTCGTCACATTGCCTGGATACAGTAATTTTATATAAAATAAAATATTATTTTTTTATTTTTATTTTTTTTGACAAGATAGTGAATATATGTCATTTTAAAAAATATTCCACATTTTTCATGAAAAAAAGTTACTAATAACTTGACAAAATCTTGACAAAAAATAAATAAAAAAAATCTATTAAAAAAAAAATATATAAAAAATATAAATTACTGTATCCAGGCAATGTGACCAGCAATCCATGGCACCTTACATGATATATGTGGTGCTTTAATTAAAATAAATTTAATTTTAATGTTCATGTTATTTTGATATGGAATTTTCTTTACGTTTGTTATTTTTTCATTTATAATCTTTGGGTTATAACTGGGCCAAATGTGTTACACTAAATGCACCAGCCAGTTGTAACCACAGCTACCTCAACTTCCTGCCTGTTGCTGATGCAACTACTTGTTTTTGTACAAGTTTCCTTTCAAAGACATATGCAGAACATTTTAAGAACTTGCCATGTTCATAAGCTGTTCCTATGATGTGCCAAATTGTTTAAAAAGAACATTTCAAGAACATATTAAGAACATAAAAGTTCATAAACTATTCTTTAAATGTGCCAACTTGTCTTTATGAACAGTTCAAGAACATTTTAAGTGCAAACACTATTCATGAACTGTTCTTATATTGTACTTAAGACTTTAATATAGAACAGTATTAGAACAACAATAGTCTTTAAAAAATTCAAGAACTGTTCTTAAAAAGTATTCTTGAACTGTTCAAGTACAACTGTTCTTAAAAGTGATCAGTTACTGTTCTAGTACAGTTTTGCATAGTTCTTGAACAGTAATTAAACACAAGAACATCATTTCACAGAGGAATGGAGCATAGATGCTCATTAATGAGCAAATGCTCTATTTCCCACAAATTGTTTTCAAAGGTTTTCAAATTTGGCATTCTTCCTTTCCAATAGATATTCTTCCTTTCCATCAGATGCTTTCGTTGTGGATGAGTCTAAAATTAGCAGAACAGCTGGTAAAGGGTTAATACTGAAACACAACTTCTGTTGTTGACAAGTTGTGTGTTTACTAAATATCAGTAAAGAATAAGACCACATTTATTAAGTTGCTATTTCTGTTATTTACCAAAATCAACAAATCATTTTTAGACTTATCCAAAGTAAAGAATCAGATAAAAAAGGATGATGGTAGACTATGGTAAACTGTCACAGTGGCTGACCATGGTCAACCTTGGTGTACCATGGTAGACCATGGTTGAAATGGTGACTCTCGGAGTAAAACTTTTGTACCATGGTCTACTGTGGGGTTTTTCACGGTACTTGATGGTTGACCTTCAAAAACCATGGTATACCATGGTGATCTTTTTTTGTACCATGGTAGACCATGGTCGACCATGGTCAAACCATGGTATACCATGGTGATATTTTTTTGTACCATGGTAGACCATGGTCGACCACGGTCGACCACGGTAGACCATGGTCGACCATGGTCGACCGTGGTCCAGGCAATGATTTTCCCACGGTACTTGATGGTTAACCATGAAAAAACATGGTTGACCGTCAAAAACTGTCAAAAACCGTGGGGACCATGGTCGACCATGGTCATTATTTCGCCGGGGCTTGTATAAGACCAATGTTTAAAAACATGAATTGTTAATATCGATATTGATTGCAACAATACATGGCCTCGTAAATCAACGCTTAAAACATGCAACTGACGTTAGACACGGTGGCCATAATAACTGCTTGCCGTGATAAATAAAGACAAAAAATATAATCAGAGAAATATCTTTTATCGCGAATTTGCATTTAAACAGTTGGCCAAATGTTTATGTTTATTTATCTGCTGTTGATCATCACCAATACCAAGCATATCTAATTACATGTTCATATAAAGCTTTAGTAAAGACGCATCTATTTTAAGTTTTATAAGTATTGAATGTAAATGACGGGTGTTATGTTCAATATTTTAAAAACATTCAAACGTCAATCCAGGTTTTTCGGTATTAAGTGCAATAGCTTCTTCCCAAGGCAACCCACGTTTGATTCACCATCTTGGGGCATGAGTTTAGTTGGTGGTCACCAAGCTGGATGAGGTTTCCTCCAGGTTTTCTGTGTTCCCCAACAATATATTTTTACACCACGCTCTCTAGCATTTTACATAGTGCAAACGAAAGTGACTTAGCATAAGTTAATATAAATTTCTTCACAATCGTTGTAAAATAATTAGCGTTTAAGCTTTAAAACATAAATTCAAAACTAAAGCATATGCAGCATGGGAATTGATCAAATGCAATGCAAATATAATTCAGCTTTTGCTTTAATTAACAAGCAGCATTATTAACATTTAGTAAGTAATATTGTCAGCCAAACCAATTGCTATACTACTTGCTTAACATATCAGTTATAATGTCATTTTTGACCTCACTGTACCTCATGCTAATATCCTAATTTTCATTTATAATTTTTATTGATATACAGTTGAAACCCGCTGGGTCGATATCCCAGGGACTGACCAAAATACTTTGAGCCTTGCGAATATCGAGCATGATTACATAGAGTTAAAAAATAGAATCAGTACTTTACATGAAGTTCAAGCCAACGAGGAAATCAAGCAAAACGATATCAAGCCAACGAGCTATAAACTAATATGGAAGTTTTTGCATGATGCTAAACCCTACAGCTTGAATGACAGAAAGATGGCTTAAAAAAAACCCTGATCTTTTATCCTTAAAAAAAAATGTCCAGTTAAGACCTGTAGCTCGTTCTTTCAACCCTACAGCAATACCTTGACTCTACGGAGGCTTATCCCTCATTTAAAGTAACCCGAAATTAAAACCTCATTTACACAAACAGTCATTGTCCACTCATGAATTATTCAAACAGAGAAGATCTACTCTCCTCGTTTATCAAAGACCATCTTCACACTAATAAAGTTTCACTCCGGCCTTGATGATCCTGCTATTCAAAAAATAATCTGTTTTTCAATAAAAACAAATTTCATCAAGATTGTTGCTTTTTTGTTATTCTCATTCTACAATACGATAACTATCTTAACAGTGGGAGTTCAAAATCTGTTTGGGCCATCTTTTAAACATGATAAAAATCTATGCAAGGGTTGGCTGCCCGGTTAATTTTACGCCGTTTCAGTTATGAATTTTATGGGAAATATAATTACTTCTTTAAGCCTTTAATTGACAGAAATAAAATGATAAACATCAAGAATCCTGAAAGGAAAATATGGCTGAACTTATTTTAGGTGAGGAACCAAAATGCTATAGCAGTTGTTCATTGAAGTGGATGCTTAAATGTCACCAAGGAACCAAAATCAGCTTCATTATCATGCACTTTAATTTGGTTATTTTAGTAGGTCTATAGTTTAATTATATATATTTGCCCAACTATTTCCGGTCTATTGAGGATGAGTCTAATTGTAGCTAGGTGATCAGGGATACATCTTAAGGTCCAGCCTGAAGCTTTCAAGGACTCGTCTTAAAGAAGCCATATGCTATCAGGAATCAGTCTAAGTGCAGCCATGCTATCAGGAATCAGTCTTAGTATAGCCATGCTATCAGGGATCAGTCTTAGAGTAGCCATGCTATCAGGGGTCAGTCTTAGTGCAGCCATGCTGTTAGGATCAGTCTTAGAGTAGCCATGCTATTAGGGATCAGTCTTAGAGTAGCCATGCTATCAGGGGTCAGTCTTAGAGTAGCCATGCTGTCAGGGATCAGTCTTAGCATAGCCATGCTATCAGGGATCAGTCTTAGTGCAGCCATGCTATCAGGGATCAGTCTTAGCATAGCCATGCTATCAGGAATCAGTCTTAGTGCAGCCATGCTGTCAGGGATCAGTCTAAGTGCAGCCATGCTATCAGGAATCAGTCTTAGTGCAGCCATGCTATCAGGAATCAGTCTAAGTGCAGCCATGCTGTCAGGGATCAGTCTTAGCATAGCCATGCTATCAGGGATCAGTCTTAGTGCAGCCATGCTGTCAGGAATCAGTCTAAGTGCAACCGTGCTATCAGGAATCAGTCTTAGTGCAACCATGCTGTCAGGGATCAGTCTTAGTGCAGCCATGCTGTCAGGGATCAGTTTTAGTGCAGCCATGCTGTCAGGGATCAGTCTTAGTGCAGTCATGCTGTCAGGGATCAGTCTTAGTGCAGCCATGCTATCAGGAATCAGTCTTAGTGCAACCATGCTGTCAGGGATTAGTCTAATCATAGCCATGCTATCAGGGATCAGTCTTAGTGCAGCCTTGCTGTCAGGGATCAGTCTTAGAGTAGCCATTTTATCAGGGATCAGTCTTAGAGTAGCCATTCTATCAGGGATCAGTCTTAGTGCACCCATGCTGTCAAGTATTATTCTTAGAGTAGCCATGCTATCAGGGATCAGTCTTAGAGTAGCCATGCTATCAGGGGTCAGTCTTAGAGAAGCCATGCTATTAGGGATCAGTCTTAGAGTAGCCATCCTATCAGGGATCAGTCTAAGAGTAGTCATGTTGTCAGGGATCAGTCTTTGAGTAGCCATGCTATCAGGGATCAGTCTAAGAGTAGCCATGCTGTCAGGAATCAGTCTTTGAGTAGCCATGCTATCAGGGATCAGTCTTAGTGCAGCCATGCTGTCAGGGATCAGTCTTAGCATAGCCATGCTATCAGGGATCAGTCTTAGTGCAGTCATGCTGTCAGGGATCAGTCTAAGCATAGCCATGCTATCAGAGATCAGTCTTTGAGTAGCCATGCTGTCAGGGATCAGTCTTAGAGTAGCCATGCTGTCAGGGATCAATCTTTGAGTAGCCATGCTATCAGGGATCAGTCTTAGTGCAGCCATGCTATCAGGGATCAGTCTTAGTGCACCCATGCTGCCAAGTATTATTCTTAGAGTAGCCATGCTATCAGATATCATACTTAGAGTAGCCATGCTATCAAGGATCAGTCTTAGAGAAGCCATGCTATCAGGGATCAGTCTTAGTGCAGCCATGCTATCAGGGATCAGTCTTAGTGCAGCCATGCTATCAGGGATCAGTCTTAGTGCACCCATGCTGCCAAGTATTATTCTTAGAGTAGCCATGCTATCAGATATCATACTTAGAGTAGCCATGCTGTCAAGGATCAGTCTTAAAGAAGCCATGCTATCAGGGATCAGTCTTTAAAGTGCAGCCATGCTGTCAGGGATCAGTCTAAGAGAAGCCATGCTATCATGAATCAGTATTTATATAGGTGCAGTCAGGCTATCAAGGATCAGTGCAGGTGTAGCCAGACATCAGGGATCAGAAAATAGGTTTAGCCAGGTATTTAGGGATCATACTAAGATTTATTCGTCCAGGGATTTTTTTTTTTCCAGTTTGTAATAAACCGATCATAAATTTTCATACAACATGCATTGTATATATTAAAACATATATTCTCTTTCCTCCCCAAATATGACTACAAATACTTCAAAATATACATGACAGAGTGAAATGTACTCAATGCATTATTAAAAGAATAAAGCGGAAATAAAACCAAGCAGAATTTATAGTAACAAATAGAGATTGATTGTGCTTAAGAAACGTACTAACTTGTAATGTTCTTGGCAAACTCAAGCAATTAAAAGCATATTTTTAATGGTGTAGGGCATAAATATGACATTTAATATCAACTTAATTATAAGTTTTGTGAGTGTTTATGGGATTCAGTTTATATAATTCTGGTGACAGAAGATGATTTATAGAACAAGAAATGAGTTTTATACACCTTTTCGGTCTTTTTATCCAAAAAACTTTCGGGTTTTTATCATTCCATTTTCCAATAAATAAATCCTCGATTCTTTTTATACCTTCATGAAAAATTAACTGTGACTTTAAGGCAAACTTTGAATAAGGCATTCTTGTATTTTACAATAATTAAGACAGTTATTTTGCTTAAAATAACTGAAATAAGTTTATAACAATGTCATTTCGTTTTTATTGTATTTAACAATTAACATTTATGAAAAAATCCCCATATTTTCAGTATTTTGCAAACATGAAAAGATCTGGACTTAAGTAAGAAAGTTGTAATAATTTATTGTTTTGTTGCATCTTTAAGATTAAAATTGGCGGGAAATGTGACAGGAATCTATTTTGACCTCACCCTGTCAGAGCGCAGAGTGTAAAATCCTCATTTAAGTAAATTCGCTTCACAAATTACAGTTATCTAAAAAAAATCAAAATAAATGCATTTAGCAATATACATATTCAATTTAAGGATATAAATATTTGAGAGTCTCAAACATTTAATTCCCTGAAGAAGAAGGATGCACATCCTCAATGTCTCCATGAGGACAGACACTCAGGTGCTATCAAAAATCAACAGGGCACCGGCCCTTCCTTAACTATTTTAGGTAAAAACCTAATATTGCTATTAAACAATTATCAAAAGTCATTAGCAAAAAGTCAAAAATGCATTAGCACCCAAAATTAACAATTTTAATATTTCCTTAATGATATTATTTTTCTAAATTTTGCAGGCCTTTTAAACTCGGGCCAAAATGTACCATATTGAAAACTGCGCTAATACCAAGTACGTGAAACACCCACTTTTCGTTTAACTCCGCGAATTTTTATCATTGCGGACATGTGAAATTGACTGTAGCTATATGTATACCTCGTTATGTTTGAACATATTGACAATTTAAAAACATATTATCATTATGTTTGCAATTGCATACATTAATGTCATAATAAATCAAATATATTCAGTAATAAAATGCATATAAATATGATATTGAAATACTCCTAAACGCCTTTTTCTCGCTAATTTTAAAGTATTAAAGGAGAAATGATACTTTTTAATGGTTAATATTATGATGGTTTTTAGATAAAACCACAACTATATGGCATATCAGATGCCAAACTATATGCCCATATATATTGTATATTTGATCAGAGCTAAAAAAATCGTAAAAATATATTTTTAGTGTTTACGCCCATGCTTCTGCCAATAGGATTTCTCCTAGGATTCATATTTAATCATTAAGTAAGCCTTTGAAGCTCATGGAATCAACCACCAACTTTCTATTTAGTCATTAATCATTATTATTTAGTGCATTATTTAAAAGCATAGGCCTGTCTTAATACACTGAATTAATAGTTCAGAAAAACAAATATGAATAATAACCATAATTACTTTGAAATTGATTTTTAAGGCAATAAAAACTATCATTATTGTCTATCTTTCTTTATGAACATAAATCGGTAACCTATTTGTTGTTGAATAGGATTTACGCTCATTCGCAATACATAAAAATGATACATTAAAATGGCATTCCTATCTAATAACTATCATTTACCTTTGATCTTCGCAAATTTTCATTTTTCACAAGTTTTCACCAAAAAACTCATTTTTCATCTCTTTTTAATGTCCCACAATGCACCTGGAGGTACATGGCCCCACTTTTTTGCAATTGTTAACAAGGGTTGATAATACTTTGTAAACTATTTCAAACTACAACAGGACAAGGTAACATTGTCATTACATTGTAATAACATGAAAACCTATCACTTAATTAACTACAATGGAATGTCATGATACTCCTGTTCGGAGATAAAAAAAACCCCAGTAAATTCATTAACCAATCAAAAACAATTACACAGCTGGTTAAATAAACTTAACCATCTCGTTAAAGCTTGCTGATAGCTGTTATTTGTGAAAATGGTGACAGACAACAAATACTATTTACCAAACACTGTTTAAACTTTAAGATTATAATACATTTATGAATAATAAAGGATCTGCTTTTTTCACTGTAAATTGACATAATCAATCATGTAAGAAAAAAAGGCATATCTCATAACAAATCATTATCTAATCATAGCAGATCGTGATTTTAATAAACTCATTTTATTATGTAATTCCAAAGATATATGCATTTTTTTTATCTTAGTGTCTATGTTTTTTAGCCGTCATAATTATATCTGGAATCTTGGTGAGAAAATTTATTTAAGATTTAAAACTAAGTTTGATAATATTTCTGGTTCATTATTTCACAACTTACATGTGCAAAAACAATTAAATATGTCATAAATTATGAAAAAATATTAAAACGCGAGTAACCATGCAATTAATAATGCATTTTGCAGGCGTTAACGGATATAAACGCCCTCAAAAAGGTTGATTATACTTTCATGATGATATATTAGAATGCAAATTAAATATGAAATTTCATTCAAAATTACAAAATGTTTATGATGGAGAGACATTTTCATTAATACAAAGAAACATTAAAAGGAAAAAAAATGACAACCATTTCAAATCTTTATTTTATGATGTATACTTCAAAGCATCATTTTAAGTAATTTTATAAATGTAATGTCACTGAAAAAGAGAAGTAAAAAGAATGCTTGATTAATTGATAATTCGCTCAAGTTTTGCATTATTAATTCTTTTTCTTTCTTTTTTCCATTTCTTTCCACAATTTTAATAATATTGCTCCAGCACACACAGCCCAAGTTACTGAATTTAAAACAAACTGCTTCAGGGTACGTGCATAAATTTAATAGCTAGGGTTGGTGGGAGCTAGGTAGTGGTGGTGCACAATGTAAGCTTATTTATACTCGCATTCAGGCTTTGCCCATTCAGTGAGTGCATCGATAGAGGAGTAGAATGGCGTATGTATCAGGCTATCGATAGAGGAGTAGAATGGCGTATGTATCAGGGAAAGGGTTATAAAATAGTTAGTCATTCTTTGTTTTTGGAGCATTATAGTGCACAGACAGAATGTAACCCTGGTAAGAGCTACCCTAGTCCTTTACCCTAAACCAGTACAAAGCACTGTCATACGGGACCCCTGTTTAACATCCCTCTGGGAAGGCAATTAGTATTTGTTTAGACTGGTGCGGTGGGAAATCGAACCTGCAACCCCATGGTCAGCCAAGTGCTAAACTCTAGATCACGGATCGGCCACAGGATTGGTAGGTGAAGTCACCGAGCGTTTTGTACAATGTTGTCAAGGACAACGTTCAATAACTAGCATGTGTATAAGTAAATTATATAGAGTTGTTACCACACTGTCACCCAAGTTATTAAAACTATATTGGAACACTTTAAAGCGAGTGTATAACTTCAAGAACTGGAGTTAATGGTATAATATGTCATTGTTTTGTACATATGTTGTCAAGGATATCATTTAATAACTAGCATGCGTATAAGTGAATTAGCACTCACCGTAAAGGGCTGTAATTAGACTGCGGGATAGGTTAAAAAATTCCTGCAGTGACAACCAAAGTTCTAAAAACATACAGTCAAAACCTGTTGGCTTGATATCCAAGGGACCGGCCAAAATACTAAAAGCCTTGTGAATATCGAGCCAAGTGCCAGTTCAAGACAACAAGGAAATTAAGCCAAGCGATATCGAGTCAACGGGTTTTGATTGTATAGAAGTTCTTCAACATGTTAAAAAAACATTTATTATTATCACTATGGTAACGAAGTCATTGTTTTGTGCCATGTTGTCTAGGAAAACATTCAATAACTAGCATGCTTTCTATAACTAGCATGCTTTCAATAACTAGTATCCTTTCTATAACTAGCATGCTTTCAATAACTAGCATGCTTTCTATAACTAGCATAATTATAAGTGAATTAGCATTTTGTAATTTATACGCAAGATAGATCCCGCACATTCACCCTGAGTTATTGTGTTTATATATGTATAATTTCAATCATGAGGGTTGTTTGTGAACGAAAATTTATGTACCATGGTGTTGTCAAGGACTGATCAAGCGTTCAATAACTAGTGTGCGGTATAAGTGAATAGCATTGTAATCTATCTGCACGGCAGTTATAGACAGATTTATTAGATTCATTATACCTGTTACCATCGTTATATTGGAGTAAGAATGTAAACGAAAACAAATAAAACACTCTCACACATGGTACAATTATAGTTATAGTTATTGGTTCAAGCTCTGCCTGTGCATTCTGGTGATTTTTTATATTACATAAATTTGATGTAATAGGTTTTGATTGACTCTTTACGGGGTAGGAGGGGGTACCTCTATTTATTTATGATTATAATTGTCACTTTGGAATCTACACAAAAAAAACAATGCTTCACCATGTGCATGTGATCATAATTTTTTTTTTATTATGGTCATATATACAAAGTGTAACACATTTCTCATAATGTTCTTGGAGGCTGTAATTCTGAGTGAGTACTTTCTTGTTCAATAATCTAGTTTAATCTGCATGGTGACATCATCATTAAACAAGAGCTGTCGTAAGACAGCACGCTCGACTACGCCGCTTTGACTTAGAAGTGAATACAATAATGATGTGATATGTGCCTGCCAAAAGCAATAAAACAATCAAATTAAAAAGTGAACAAGAATCAGATTTTTAATGATTGGCAGAAGAGATTCAGTTTCAATTGCTTTCTTCTAGTTTTGTAACAGTGACCTTGATCATAAGGGCCCCAAACACAATCACATGAGAGTCCTCCATAAACTCTTCCTATATATCAAGTTACAACTCTTGGTGACCAAAACACAATCTCAGAAAAGGTCTCTATAAACTCTTCCTATGTACCAAGTTTGGTCACAATATGTAAACCCTTACATAAGTTATTCAATACCAACCCTATTAATAGTAACATTGACCTTGATTTTAGGGGTCTCAAATGCATTCCTATAAAAGTCCCCCATAAACTCTTAGTAACTGCCAAGTTTGGTCTCTTTATGTCAAACTGAGCTAAAATAATTCTATACATAAGGTGACTTTGACGCTGCCCATAAATCCCACCAGCCTGCGCGAACAATGACGCCAGTCATTCAAAAAACTTGTTTTCCCTTTAAGAAAATTTGGTTAAGAATATAACAAGAGCCGTCATAAGACAGCGCGCTCGACTTCGCCGCTTTGACTTAGAAGTGAATACAATAACAATGTAATATTACCAAGTTTGGTCTATTTATGTCAAACCTAACTAATATTATTCAATACATAAGGTGACTTTGATGCTGCCCTCCCACCAACCCAAAAATGACGCAAGTCATTCAAATAACTTGATTTCCCATTATGAAAATGTGGTAAAGAATATACAAATATGCCTTTCAAAAGAAATTAAAAAAAAATAATAATAATAATAATAATAATTAAAAAAAATCAATGGCCATATAGTATAGCCCTCCTTGTTTTCCCTTGGTAAAAAACTGGTTAAGAATGTAAAAATGTGCCTGTCAAAAGAAATTAAAAAAAAAAAGATATATATATATATTCAAGGGACATAATTTGTATTTAGGTTAAAATGGAGTTATGTTTCTTGTTGTAAGATGGTTGTAAATAATTTAGAAATTTATTAAGTGCATTGAATGAAAGGTATAGAAGTTTTTTTTATTAAAATCCCAACTTGCCCTTAACTTTTACTTGCCTAAAACTTTAACCTAAGTCAATCAGGGGCCAAAACTTGTATTAAGGATATGGAGTTATGTAACCTCATTGGGTGATGGTCCTGAACAATTGTGTGATCGAAGTATTAAGTCAATTGAATGAAGGGTATAGAAGTTATTAATAAATATCCCAACCTGCCCTAAAACTTTAAACTAAGTCCAATAGTCAATCAAGGGCCATAATTTGTATAAAAGATAATATGGAGTTATCTAACCTCATTATGTGATGGCTCTGAACAACTGTGTGAAGTATTAAGTCAATTGAATGAATGGTTTTGGAGTTTTAAGTGAAAATCCAAACCTGCCCTAAAACTTTAACCTAAGTCAATCAGGGGCCATAACTTGTATTAAGGATAATATGGAGTTATGAAACCTCATTGTGGGATGGTCCTGAACAACTGTGTGAAGTATTAAGTCAATTGAACAAAGGGTATAGAAGTTATTTATAAATATCCCAACCTGCCCTAAAACTTTAACCTGAGTTTCATAGTCAATCAGGGGCCATAATCTGTGTAAAGAATAATATGGAGTTATCTAACCTCATCATGTGATGGCCCTGAACAACTGTGTGAAGTATTAACTCAATGAATGAAAGGTATTGGACTTATAAGTGAAAATCCCAACTTGCCCTTAAACTTTAACCGGACGCCAACGCCGACGCTGGGGCGAGTAGTATAGTCCACCTTTTATTCGAATAGTCGAGCTAAAAATGTGCCTGTCAAAAGAAATTAAAAGTAAAATTTAAAAAAAAAATCAAGGGACATAATTTGTATTTAGGGTTAAAATAGAGTTATATGACCTTATTGTACGATGGTCGTCATTAATTGCAGGGGTGTAGAAATGGGCCGGAAGCCGGTAAAATAACCCGGTTACTTTAGCATCTTCACCCGGCTATTTTCTCCGCATCAACAAAAATAAAATCTGTTATTTTCGTCATGTTTTTATGTTAACATCGGTTTAAAACCCTGATTGATGGTATTGTTTATTTTGGTTTCCGCGCGTTCGGACTACAATACAGCATTAGCTCGATTCGTGACGTCATTAGTCGCATCCCCCTCTGGGATGTTTTCAAGTTCTAGGTTTTGGTTTCCCAGTATTCTGAATACAATAACATTAGCTCGATACATGACCTCTTTAGTCGAGTCGCATCCCCCCATGGGGATGTTTTGAAGTTTATGATTTGCGAAGCAATGGAGGGTGAAAAAAAGATTTTTTTTTTCAGACACCAAAAAGCGTAGTAAGTTTGCAACATGAGCGTGTCTGGACTTCTGTTAGTCCTATTACCATTTACGCAACATTCCTTTTAATATAAGCGTATTACCCGGATGTAAACAAAATGAAACAAGCTTGTGGTGATGTCACTGCTAAAAATAATCCATTATATTGATGAATTTTACATGTACCTTTGGTGAACTTTTGTACGCTTTGAACGTCACAAAGTGTCCAGATATTTCGTGTGGGTGTTAAAACAGAATAAGTTAGCTGCAGGTGAAATATTTAGAACCACAGAAAATGAAGTTAGATGTTTAATTTTACAGAGGATCACAGAGATTCAGTGGCTGAAAGTATATAATTGATAGAGAAGAAATAACATATACGATTAGGAGGGAATTGCTAGCAAATGGTAAGGCATGTGGTCTGGAATGTTTTAATAGTATCCTGAATCTGAATTTGACAGTTATTTGGTTTATAAGTTAGCCCTCACTGGTGGGGGTGGGGTTGCGGGGGGGGGGGGGTAGTATTCAGATTCATTTCAGTGGGGTAGTTCTCAGATTCAGTATCATATTCAAGTACATAAGTTTCCCTGTGTTACAAAATAAACATGCACCAGAACACTAGAAATTTTGGTTAAAAAAGGCTTAAATTCATCCCATAAGGGGCATTGGCCCCTTGACCCTAACTGGGGGAGGACACGCAGACTCCACCCCCCCACACCCCCCGCCTACTTTTGGGATCTTCCCTGCTACTTAAATTAATTTCTACACCCATGTAATTGTGCAAAGTATTAAGTGCATTGAATGATGGTAATATAATTTTTTTTATTAAAATCCAACTTGCCCTAAAACTTTAACCTGCCCTATAAAACTTTCACCTAAGTCAATCAGTGGCCATAACTTGTATAAAGGATAATATGGAGTTATGTAACCTCATTGTGTTCTGGTCCTGAACAACTGTGTGAAGTATTACGTCAATCGAATGAAGGATATAGAAATTATCAATAATTATCCCAACCTGCCCTAAAACTTTAACCTAAGTTCCAGAGTCAAACAGGGGCCATAATTTGCATAAAGGATAATGTGGAGTTATCTAACCTCATTATGTGATGGCCCTGAACAACTGTGTGAAGTATTAAGTGAATTGAATGAAGGGTTTTGGACTTATAATTAGTGAAAATCCCAACTTGCCCTAAAACTTTAACCTGCCCTAAAACTTTAACCTAAGTCAATCAGGGGGCAAAATTTGTATTAAGGATAATATGGAGTTACCTAACCTCATTATGTTACAACTGTCAAGGTTTTTTTTGACTTATGAGTGAAAATCCCAACTTGCCCTAAAACTTTAACCAGACGCCGACGCCGGGGTGAGTAGTATAGCCCTCCTTATTTATCGAATAGTCGAGCTAAAAACAATATTTTCCACATAAATTAGAATTATCACAATTTGTTAAGAATGTTCAAGAATTTTATCAAATGGAAGTTCTAGAGATAATTTCTGAGGATTTTTGTAGAAAGCACTGGAATATTTTCATTTTGTATACAAGGGCAAACACCTCTGCTCCATGGTATTTGCATGGTAAATTTAAAGTTTGTTTAAAAGGTTACCAAGTCTTTACCATTCCGGAAAATTTCTTTACTTTTGGATTTAATATGTTTATTCTGTGAAGATTTCAATTTCAACCTTTTGTTGGAATTTTCCTCTGAAAGTGTAGATTTAGGTTTTAATTACTGCTCATATATGTAACATATATGCAACCAAATTTACCCTCAGGGGCCCTGTGGGTATTTCATGTATTAATTAATTGCAACAGTTTATTTGGCCCCTGGGATAATATTTCAATTATGGCAGGGTTTTCGAGAAAATATTGGCAAATATAAAACAAAATAAAGAATGGAATAAAATAGCTTAATCTGAATTCTATTAAAGTTTTTTTGGAATTTCTTAACAGACTGAATCTTCAATGGACTGAATTGTTAAAATACCATGTTTATTTCTGTTTTCAAGTTAAGCATTTTGGACTGTCTTTGAGACTTATATATAATTTATGCTATCAAAGTGGAGAAAACCATTTAACTAAAATCTATGGCACTCCTATTGCAGCTGACACATTGAAACAAACATAAACAAGGACAGTTTAAATGTTTTCTGACAGACTATGACAATATTTTTTAGATATATATAACCCAGATTTCTTTTTTATTTCCTGAAAAAATTGTAACACAATATTGCAAAGTGAATAAAAGTGGTATTAAATACAGATATGTTAATCATCCGGTAGTAATATTAGCTTCATCATGATTACAAATGCACTTTTCACCAAAAACTATTGGCGTTATATGAAATTTTATATTCATGTTCTCATCTTCCATACAATATAACTGATTTTGTGCCCCAAAAATAACCCAGAGGCAAATTTACCCACATAAATGGGTATATCATTATCCCCATGGGCAAATTTGCTCCATAACGGCAAATGTTCGGCATATAATGCACCATTCAATTGTAACAAGGCCATCCCCCCCCCCCCCAGGTCCGGGGAATCGCTGGGACTTTTACTTTCGGTCAAGCCTAGAAACCCGGGTAAAATACCAGCCCTATGGGGACAAACTGCTGGTAAAATCCAGACAAAACTACTGCATTTACCCGGCACTGCTAAAACATGGCCTATTTCCCCGGCTATCTCGGTATATCCAAAGACACATTAATGTTGTTGTTGATTAGAGTTTGTTGCTGTTTTTTCTTTCTATCTTGAACATACAGTAACCACAGACAATTATAATGAACCAGGTCCAAGTTGTAAAATAATAAAAAAATAAACAAGAATGATGGCATAAAAATACTACGAATGTAACTTCAACAGGCAAGTAAAATGTTAAAATGTTCTATTTTGGTAAAAATGCAAACAAAATGATGTGTAAACGAGGCGAAATAATTATCTCTGAAACCTGTTAATTTGATTGTCATCTTGTCAAACAAAAAACATCAAATGTAAATGAACATATAATTAATGAGTTTTCAATGACAAGTATTAGATATCCAACAGAATTAACCGCGCCTTTTGTGCATACTCAAGTGTACAGCATGTTCATTTTGTAGTGACTGATTTTCCCATATTTGCTTAATAACATGAGGAGCGTTTTTCTAACAGTGTATCTTGTATAAAAACAGAAAGCTCGTTGAAATTTCATTCCAAGATCAAAATTAGTTTTACTCGTGACCACTGACAGATAATGGCATTTTAACTCATGGAAATATAGTTTTCTGTGATCACTCGTTGGTTCCGGTGTCTAAATTTCACCAAATATCCTCCATATGTTTCCAAAGCAAGCAATCAAATCACAGTGCAAAAACCTGCCTTTTTTTCTCTTTTATTCAAGGGGCATAACTCAGACAGTATTTTAGCCAGAGTAACAAACTTGATTGTGTACTGTATTATGAACATACGTACCAAGTTTCGTTTTATCCGTAGAAGATAGAAGACATTAACACCCAAAGGCTGATAATAACTTGACTTATTTTTTTTTTTAGAAAAAGCAGACAATCAAGCTTACAGAACTACTTTGCAGGTCTAAAATTGTAATTAATTAAAATCTTTGTTTCTGAGCAACTTAAAAACAATCCCCACAAAAATATAACCAGTTTCACAGACATGAGCACTGGCCAGTGAAAAACATGTTGTCCACTTACAGGACAAAGACCAACAATAGTGACCAAGGAAAACTGACTGTGGGATAATAACAGTGTCGTATTCAGTCATTATCTAAGCCCTATTAAGGAAGATGAATTAGATTAATTTCCCCCAGTGGGAGGACACTTGTTGACCGTGACATTGACGGGTACTTCAATCTTTTTTTCCTTATATTTTCTCAGGCTAAAAATCATCCCATTACTTTTTTGGCACATCATTGTGTCCGAGTTGAAAATGATGGGATTATATCTCATTACATACTAATTACCACAAATACGTTTTTGGGATAAATTTGACAGAGAATTCAGGTAAAACATTTGGTGGTTTGCAGTCACCTGAAGCTGGACAACTGTCAGAGTTTCCATGGGGTACTGATTTTTCCCAAAACACTCTTGCAAAACATCATGCTCGAACAATAATAATACAATATAATATTACTAAGTGTTCTGGCTCATGCCTTCGCAAAGTATAGAGGCATTGTGTGCTCAACACTAAGAAAGTTAGCTTTTAATATTTTGATCTTCTAAATAATTAAGTCAATGCCAGGCTGCACACATGCTGCCAACTAAATCAAGTAATTAACACTTAACTATTACATAGTGCTCTTTTAACGTTTCAAAATCATAATAATAATAAGCTTAAACAAAAAATCAACTTAAAGCCAAAACTGTACTTTGTTACATCTGAATTATTACTAAGAAATAATTGCTGTATTTCATGATGGGTGTGACCCATTTTAGTCTCTACATATTTTAAAAGTGATGACATTTGCATAAAATTAATTTATTGAGGTCATGAGCTGCATAATAAAAGTTGAATGATATCTAAAATACAATGCACTGCATGATGTTAACTTTTCTTTTGAATGTGCTTGTAAAATGTTTGGAGAGGTTCATCTACACATTGATTCAGAACATGGCCCTTAACAACATGTACAAAAAAGGCCATTCAGAACACCTCCACCATTTTCTATGGAAAACAACCTCGGATGTATATGGGGTGTTTACAATGACAGAAATCTGTACACTTTCACGATTTAGCAGCTAAACTAAATGACTTAACTCTTGGTAATTTAAATTATGATTGCAATAATGCACTTGACTCAGGCAATCAAGCTTAAACTTACATATACAAATGCACGTTAAAACACTAAATCTTATTAATAGTATTATTAAAAAAATTTACGAACTACTTCTGCTGATGTACTGGGATACATCCAAGGTTGTTTCAATATAAAATGGCCGAGGAGTTCTGAATGAAAAAAGGCAAGTCACCAACAACCCGAGCTACTGAAATAATACGCTGGCACTGCATGAAACCCTTGTGTGTAACTTCAATAAGTCCGGTTGTGAGTGCAGCAATATTACAAAGCATTGCAGACCTGTTCTCACAATATTAAAAAAAAATATGCTGACTGGTGCCAAAATATTGACTGAATGCAATTTATAAAAAAACATCTTTCTATAACTTAATAAAACATAAACGGCTTAAAAGAATTTCAAAGATTTTTCAATTTAAATCAATCCTGTGAAAGGCCATGAAACAGGAAAAAGATAAAATCACCTTTTAGCGACCAAATCGTAATGAAAGATTTGCCATAAAGCTTTTAATAGTAAATCACATCATTAAAACAGCTAATAAATGCAATACAACGCTTATTGATGATTGAAGAATGCATTACACTTCCTTAAGTAAACATTTAGACAAAAAATGCCTACGCCCTTTTATACTCTAAACCTTTCAGCCCTATATTTGACTTTAGGGCAGTATCATTCCACGGCTGTTATTTTACACGGAGAGATTTAAAAAGATTTCAGTGAAGAGAGGTTTTTTTGCATCGCAATTAAAGTAGTTTGAATTTCCTGTTTGTAGTCACCGTGATTAAATCATGGTCACATAGTCTTCCTTAGAAGTATGAAAAAATCAACATGCTGGGTTTTTGGAAAACAATGAATAATGGATGTACTGTTTTCTGTATTAAGAGTCTTAATACTTAAACAAACTCTTTTGTTATTTTTTTGTCCTTTAAAAAAGATAAATGCAAATATGCTTTTTAATGGAATTTTATCACCATTTATATAATTTATTCATTGCCATATTATTTAACTGAATAAACATAAAACGTTAAGTCACAATAAATTAATTATCAAGTCAGTGGCTTTTAATGCTATTCTGAGGGTTAAAGATTTTTTTTTTAGCTCTGATTAATTTATCAGATTTTTATAAGCAGCAGACGCAAGATTTGTACATAACTTGACTTACAAAAGAGTATAATACATCATAATACTGGGCAGGTGACATTACTCCAGAAATGGTTCAGCTAGAGTTACGGGACATGCTAGAAGTGCTTGAATATATTGTTAGACACAATGTAATAGTTGACACATTTGCCAAGTTCCCTGAATACATTTTGCAGTAAAATTGACACAGGGTGACCACACCTGCGCCAGTATTCATAAGTCATTAATTCTATCTTAAGTTAGAAACTGACTTAAGGTTGCCTTATGAATACCGGCCTCGGGCCCCATTTCAATAAAGATCATAAGATTTTGATCAAAGATTTCTAGGCGTAAGCCTATTTTTGGCATAAGCTACGATTCAATAAAGTAAAACTAATTATCACAAAGATTCGGCCGTTACTTTACCGGTGTCCATGAGCGCTCTTAAGCAGAGCAAGTTTTACAACTAAGATATATTATTGGAATGCCCCCCACCCCCACCCAACACCTCCCCCCAGAGGACCTTATCTTTTTCGTATCCCAATAAAATAATAAACTTCTCATCCTTTCTCACCTTAGCTAATTAATTTTCACAGACGTAAGATGATTGATGTGGAAATACGATAAACAAAGACCTCTATGGGAATAAGATTACTATTCACGCAATATAGGTAAGTATATCATCAAAATGCATCAAATCCCCGTAATATTTTTTTTTGTAATTTACGAGCAGGTAGGCTTACGATTTTATCTTGGATCTGCACTCTTTAACAATCCATATGACAAACGGTCGACATACTGTGGTATTATTTCTGAAACACAATGCCCCTTGTTTCTTGATAGGCCAAAAAACAGCTTACAATAATGAGACATGCTTACCCGAAGCAAAGAACATTTTATGATTTTGTTTCAACCTACCAAAATAGTTCACTTAAAAAATATAAAGTACAGACACATAAATGTGAAATTTTATGTAAGAAAGGCCTTTTTGCTTTTTTTAAAGATGCACAATTTTTAAGTCTGACTGAAATTTATTCTTGTGGTTCATACCGATGACGGTTTTAGGTAATTATATGCAC
The DNA here is from genome assembly GCF_026914265.1 of Mya arenaria. NCBI lineage: Eukaryota > Metazoa > Mollusca > Bivalvia > Myida > Myidae > Mya > Mya arenaria. The sequence goes on from NC_069123.1 coordinate 13,907,333, forward strand.
ATAAAAATATTTGTTGATATGATGTTCGATACATTTCTTCCGAAATATGTGTTATTAATTTGAAGTATGTTTGATTTAGAGATAATGAAAGATTAGTTTAACTCTCATCAAAGAAATGAAATGTGTTTTATGAATGTATGAAACAGAAATACGGCCGATGAAAACGCATAAAACAGCTATTACAAACAAATACTATCATTTTTGTTTGCACACTTCTCCGACACCTGCAAGATGCCTTTTCTACTATATGATGAAACTTGCAACCATTGATATTGAAGAAAGCAAATAACATTCAAGACATTTTTCCAAAACAATGCCATCAGACATTTTCCATAATGCCACCAGACATTGTCCATAATGCCATCAGACATTTTCCATAATGCCACCAGACATTTTCCATAATGCCATCAGACATTTTCCATAATGCCACCAGACATTTCCATAATGCCATCAGACATTTTCCATAATGCCACCAGACATTTTCAATAATGCCATCAGACATTTTCCATAATGCCACCAGACATTTTCCATAATGCCACCAGACATTTTCCACAATGCCTCCAGACATTTACCAAAAACGATGCTATCATACATTGTCCATAAACATTTATGCCACCAGACAACGCCACCAACATTCATAATGAAATAACTACTATATGAAACTAGATATAACTCAAATTGGGTTCCAGACACGACTATCAAACAAAAATACAATGCGTCTGACAATTAACCTTGTGTCCAAAAGAAGGGGACAAATAGGAAAAAAAAGTGCATTACGGAGAATGTAATGTATGTGGCTGTCACCAAATCAGAAACAAACTTCTACCATTAACACAAAAACCATTCAGGAGCTGCTGCAAAATGGAAGAAGTGGCAAACTGAGAAGTCTCGGCTGGCCGTGCTTGAGCCTGAGACCGGTGTATGGACCAGTACCTAGATAAACATGACACCGTTGAATAGGTATTGCCGAGACCTTTCCACTGGATTACTGTATGCACTACATGTAATAAGTGTGTGTTCTTATTTGTGGACAAATGAGACAGAAATATTGTGAAATTAGGCCTGTTTATATTCCATAGAATGCTTTAATTGTCACTGACTTTATTTTGTAGAAAAAATTAGCTAACAATTAAGTTTAATTTTTATAATTTTATAATTGATAAAATTTTGAAGGCTTGGTGAGACTCCGAACCTATGACAAGATGTCCCTTGCATAAAGTTAAATCTGCAGCGCTCCAGACTGAACTTATATCGACATTTATGACATGATAAGCTATCAAAAAGTTTGCTTAATAGTCTTTTTGACGTCATCAGCCCTGAGAAGTGTGCTGTAACACAGATATTTGAATAGAACTCAATTTTCATTGTTCCACAATTCATTCCATCCACAAAACCTGAAAGTACATATTTTCAAGATCTACAGAAAAAAGAAGGCCTGATGTTCGGGCTAACACATTGGGCTCTTTTTGCAGTATCCTTAAAGGTTAAAATATTCATCATCATTTACAATATAGCTGTGCTGTCAGATGCCAACAGTGCTGCCGTACTGATGCCGCCAAGTTCCAGCAGCAAATGACACTTCATAAGACAAACATTTTACATAAAAAACATTCTCTGTAGGTCACATGTTTGATTGTTTAAATGTCATTTGGAAGACAATCAAATGCAATGGCATTCGAAAAAGACTAAAATCTAAATTAAGTCAGTGAAATGGAAAAATGCAGCTAATCATGAGGGCATTCTAAGTTATCATGAGGGCATTCTAAGTTCTTGTGACAACAAAAGATTTGTCTTCAAAAAGGTGTTTAATACTTAAATGTTTTTTCACTTACCAAGTAAGATCTGCCATTGTGTTGACATTCTCCTGAAAGCAGAAAAAGGAGATAAATATAGAAATGTCCACCAAAGATTAAATCATAACACAACAAAGTCATAATTTCAAAAAAACTTATTGTTAGATGTCAATTATACATTATGTAACATAGGGGCATCATTCAACATTGATTAAACCAGAGTTAAGGTCTTGTAGTGTCACTACTTGAATAGGTTATCAAAATAACACTACTTTTTTGCAAAATATACTGGCAAAACAGTATAATATTATTATTATGCAATATAATAAAATCCTTTTTGCAATTGAACTTAGCATTTCAAGGTTTTGAAGCATTGAACTATCAAAAATTGGCTTTGCTCCACCCAATACCAGTAGAAATGAATGTGGAATAAAAAAATATGTCAATCGACTTGACACATCAAAGAAATAACATCTGATGCTGTCAGTTATTGGGCATATTTTTTAATGTATCATGTGGAACTAACTACTGAAGAGGCAGGCTCATTACTACAAATTGCAGCTGAGCCGGCAAACCAACTCACAGTTTAAATTACACTTGCAAGAACAACATACAAAATGCTCTGAAGTCATGCAGTTCAAACTGAACTGTCTGAAGCCGCTGTTGAGCTTACAGGTAAAAATTGACTGTCTCTTCAGTGCAAAATGGCATTGTGATCATGCTTTGTTTACCTGATCGATAAAGAGACTGTATTCCACAAGAAGTAAAAGAACCAAAATGATCTCCTTAATTATCTTTCCCTTTCGTAAGAAATGATGCCATCAAATTTCAATCCTTTTAAGTTGAAATATGATATATCATTTTATTTCTACAACAATCTAATTTGATTTATCAGAGTTTTATAAATACCAAATTTATTCCATAACAGTATTTGTTCTTTGAAAATGATATTACTTTTTTCGTCTCATTGAAATGAAGAGAGGTATTTATTAAAAAGAAGGTAGAATTTCTGCCACTATAAAGTCTGAAATCAATCAACAGAATTCAACCATGAATATTAACCATTTATAGTTTTTGGAAACAAAGATTTCTGTTGTGTAGATGATTTCGATACTCACTGGAGAAGAGTTTTACATTATTTTAATAGTTTTTATGTTTGAAATGTTTAAATAAAACATATTGTTATTAATATATTAATTTTTAAACTTTTATGTATTTACTTTTATTTATTCACAAATATATAAAAAAGAATCAATGTTTTCCTTAATTTAAAGAATAAAGACACTCATTTGTTACTTAGAAAGCCTTTATGAAATATTTGTATGACTGTGCAATTTTATTATATTTTCTGGAAAAAAACATAACATCAAATATACATCAATCTTGGAAATGGCAATTTGTAAATAAAAAGTAACTTTTCAAACGAGTTTGGCACATCATTTGCTTTTAAAAGTACAACTTCTAAAAAAAACAAAGATTAATAAATAATACAAAAATCTCATTAACTTCGCATAAAAATATATCAGAAATATTCTAACAACATTTAAATGAAAGCATTATTATTCTTCACTTTAACTTGTTGAGACATTAGTGCAAATGAATTATAGTTGATGATGACACAGTAACAAAAAGTATTGCAAACAAGGGAGAAAGAAATAAGAAATATTAAAACCCTTCCTTCTATAGTATACGAGGTTATTTTTGGAATGATGTGTACCCCCGAAAGTAGGAAGTGAAGAACAAATTGGCAGTTGAATGCAGGGGTGGCTCCAGGGTTTGATGTTTTTGGGGTGCAGTTTTGGGGGTGCAACTATGGAAGTGCACCGGACAACCCCCCCAAAAAAAAAAAATTTGTGCACATGTATGTGGAAGCTGGGGGATGAAGGGTCCTCCCCAAAGAAAGTGTTTGCTTTTTAATTTGAAAATGAAGCTTTCTGGGGAATTTAATATTCATTTTGTTCCTCCAATACTTACATCAGACCAGGTGGCATTTTTAATGATCAAATTATCATTTCCTTTTCCATGACATAAAATTTGATACTTGAAATATAAGTAAAAAAAGATGAATGACTTCAAGAAATAAAATATTACACAGGCCCTGACGAAAGAAATGTATGGTTCGTGTACCACGAGTAACAAAATACTGTAGATAATATTAGAAAGAATTTGTTTTTTAAATGATACTTTTGGTCGAACCACACATATTTGTTTGGCCACCAAAGAAATACAGTTTAAAGCTCTATCAAATTTTCACAAAACTTAAGCCATAAAGCTTGAGTATACTTATTTAAACCTGAATGTAGTTAAATGAAGGATGAAAAACTATTATATATCACATGCTGTGTTGGATAAAAATTATCTTGTTACCATCTGATTTGAAAGCCACAGGAACTGCGTTCAAATTGCCAAAAGATTTAAGGCCCATATCGGCGATATTTGTTTATGCCTTAAATAATTGCATCCAACAACCCATCCGAATTTGACAGATGAATAGTGATGCATAGTTGAAACACAACCGCAGTATCCTATTATAAAAACGGCTGTTTCGATGGTGTAAAGCAGATGTCATGCTAATCATATAACAGATGTCTGCACAATTAATATGCAAATATTGCTATAATACTTGTAAACAATATGCAAGTATTCAACATACTTGAAAGTCTAATAAATTGAAGTGATAGACATATATTGATGGCATGCCTGTTGATCTCAACACATTATAATATATATATAAAAAAAACTTAACTGGATTCTTTCTAGTAACATTCTGGCTTTTTTAATTGACTTTTATTGATCATTCCTATTTTGCCTAGAATTGAACCAGAATGCTTAAAAAATAGACAGAAAAGATAAAAAGATGTGATAATTTTAGTCTGTATCGTATCCATACAAAAACTATTTTGGCTCCATTTTTTATCTTATAGAAAATGGGGATTTTATTTTTACTTTTGGGAAAAACAATTATGTTTTAGCATAGGGAATTATAATAAGGGCCAAAGAAATCATACTGATGTTCTAACAAGAGAACTTCAGAAGGGATGCCAATGCCTATCTGTTTTTCTGTTATAAATATGAGGCATTATTAAAAAAAAAAATGTTCCAAATACAAATTTATGCCTATTCATTTTTTGTGAACAGTTGCATAATAATACTTCAAACTTATTTCTAGTCATACCCGCCAACTTGACAATTTATACTTCAATATGATATTATTTTTTTCAAAAAACAATTAAATCTGCAAAATTTTCATTTGCGTAATTATTTTGACATTCTTGAATATTTTATACTTTACAAACAGCAAAAGGAATCAACAAGTAAAATTATGGTTTTATATATCATATAAATATGAGCTCCAACACAGTTCACAATCAGTACGAATTGAAAAGGTTGAGCAAGCAACCAGAAATGGGACAAGATGTATAATATAACTTTGATGTCTACAGATAGATCTTTTCACGATGATTTAGCATCATGATATACATTAAACTGTTTTCACAGTCTATCAAATTTGTCTAACCCAGATATTTCCCTGGTGCAAAACCCCTAAGACTCTGACACAATGTTAATGCTAGTGACTCCCATTTGAACTAAATGTGTTCCCCCAGGGACCCACAAAGCTTCATCACTCACACCATAGTATTGGGACCCTATATAATAACCAGAGACCTAAAACTATGAAGGTCCACAGCGTACCAAGCTGGAAAATCCTAGGGAAAAACTACTGCTTCCCCTTCAAAATAATTTTCAAACTAATTCACCCTCAATATCATACTTAAACCCTTTCTAATTACTGTACAATTTGATTTTAAACCACTGGTATTTTCTGTTTTAACACTATCTTTTTAACAGCTGTTACAAACAATTCAGAATACAAATGTGGCTGTATATCAAACTCTCCCCTGTGTTGAAAGCTCTGATCGGAAACTGGCAAAATAACCATGTTAAAACAACCTTTAATTGGATTGTTTGCACCTTTTCACTTCCACAGAAGGCCAGGTTATCAAACCAACAAAATAATTGACAAAAAATTGCCGCATTTGTATTAAGTGCAATACACAGGCAGTTTAACCCAAAGTGCTGTCAAGTTTCCGTCAACATCTACATAATAACTGATATTATGGCTATCTCCCTATGTGGTGTATCATATTCATAAAACTCCATTTATTGTCAAAAATGCAAATAAAAGGTAACATATTTCAGTTTTTAATGGGATATATCTTCTTATAGAAATTTATATCAAATCAGACTTGAGCAAACAGTCTACAAATGGGAAGATAAATTCAAACAACTTGACATTGTAGTGTCTACCCTGCAATATGATAAAATTAGATTGATCACAATGCCATCTTTACAATAGAATGTATGATACCTCAGTGTTGAGTTATCCTTTGAAAAAAAACCCGTATATTTCTTAAGGATCATGCACTGCGTAACTTATGAATTTCCTTGGAGTGCAAAAAAATATCATACATAAGATTTGGAATAAAGATTCTAAATCAAACTCAATGAAGTTGCTGTTGTTTAGACCTTTGACGGGTAGGAATTTAGGACTCGGTACCAGATCATCAATTACCCACGGGTACCCATAAATACATTTCACACCGCAGAAACCGCCCGAAATTGAACAGTAAATTCAGCTTTTTTAAGCACCTGCAAAAGTAACCATGTCGTTTGAAACAAAAACAAAAACGAAAAGACTTAACTGTCGTATCTCTTCATGTAAGCTCAATCAAAAAGGTGGGAAAGGTGGCAAGGTCTTCCATAAAAAAGCATTTGGAAAAGAAACGCTCCATTCATTCATAGCAATAGGCTGACATGAAAACACCTAAAAAGCATGGTATTACTGTATTGGGCATTTACTGACAACTCTAATTGTAATAGGGTACCTGTCAAAGTGTACCCAACCAACGGGTAACCATCAATGCCTTACTGTTGTTGTTTTTTATGGCTTTTTTATTTGCTGATACCATATTTAAACCAGTCACAAATTCCAAATTTGGCTAATTTGATATACACGAAAAACCTGTGGTGTAATAAAAAAAATAAAAAATAATAATTGTGCATCTTTTTGGGGAAATATACTGTTTAGCAAAGGCGAGCTTAACATTAAAGTTTAATATAAGCATTAAAACACTTCATAACATGAAATGCATAACTATAATAAAAGCTTCAGTATATCTTGTTTGTTTACTGTTGAAATGCCATGGAGTGAAAAAGTTACAAGTTATGAATTTTACTTCATATCATTTATGAATAATTGTGTGTCAGAAATGGCCCAGTTAAAGTAATATACTCCATAAAATACAATCATTGTGCCTGTTTATATGGAAACACCTGTAGCTACTTACTTTATTATTTATATATTAAACAGATTTTTAATTCAAATATCATCATTGACATTAATGTGCGATAAACTAGTTGCTTCATCATAACTCAATTGTATATGTTGTAAACTTGTCAAAGTAAATAGATCCATTAGCACACACTTATGAATGTAGAAGTTTGGCAAACCCTTTTTATAAGGGACCACCATGACATTAATCTAGTTAATGCGTTCTGGTAAGTCATTACTATGCAGTTATTGCCAATTCATCGTTATAACTACAGCAGTCAAATAATAAAAAGAAAATCAAACTCTGCTATATTGTACCAAGCTTTCTTTTTTATAGCCAATAATCTACAATTTCAGCTACATGTAGATAATAATAATAACATACAACATACATTTTGTTCCATTTTATATACTGGTCACATGATGATTTAATATCATTGAGTACAGTTAATAATATTTACTTTAATGACCTGCTTATTTCTTAATAAATCATAACAAAATCAACCTTTTTTCAGCAAAAATTGATGACCAACATGTTTTGGGTAATATGACCATTTGCACAGTGATGGACCACAGTGACTTGGAGGGAATGTGCTGAATTTTGACCTCTACAAAATTTAGTGACATTTTACCTAAAATATATATTTTTTTCTTCAGATTCATCAAAGGGGTCACTCATACCAACTATCTAGCATAAATAGCTATGAATTACGGCACTTTTACAAAGTCAGAAAATCTCGATTTGATGAATCTGAAGAAAAAAATATATATTTTAGGTTATTTTAGGTAAAATGTCACTAAATTTTGTAGAGGTCAAAATTCAGCACATTTCCTCCAAGTCACTGTGTGATGGACATTGTCTCATAGGGATATCACTCAAATTAAGTGTAAAATAAAATGAGTTTGGTCTGAAACTCATTAACTTGGTCCAAAAATGCCACACAAAAAGACAAGATTCATTCTGTACAAACGACAATAATCATAAATCATTATTTGACCCACTGCGTTGAACATTTAAAAAAATAATGAAAACTTTTACTGTACCACTAAAAATTAAAAAAAAACGTTTTAATAGACCGTAATCGCCTCTTGTTCAAATTAATAAAAAAAATTACTCTAAAGTTACCATTGACATTGTTATTCTGTTTGAAATAAGGGGATAATAACACAGAGACTTGGATAATAAAATCACCTTTCCAACTATCAATGAAACTTTTACAAACAAGGGAAGTAACTCGATACTTGTTTGAAAAACACTACCGTTGTCGGTCCGTACCAGTATCGATTATTTTTAAGTAATTTCAGATAACCGGTGAAGATCTCATATCAAATAGTTGTCAAATTGATGTACTACATCAAATTTTGTATTAGTTTTGTCCTCTTCAAGTGCATTCGAAGGGATATACATTGTGTATGAAAGGAAAAAGATAGGAGGGCATGTGAATAAATTCTCCATCCCCGTAATGCCTTACTAAATACTTTGATGGGGTTTCGATATCCCCTTTAATCCCCGGATAGAAGATAGTTTCCTAATCTTTATCCGCTCGCATTTTCGGGTGCCCCCACCTGAGCTAAAAAGGAAAATACCAGAGACGCATAATTTGCATATGACTTTGAGAAAAAAACACACTGAAGGACCAAAGTCTTGTCACGGTTCCGATCAATACCTCTTTTACCCCAAGAAGTGCCGCGTTTAGATTCTTCTGAAATCAATTATTAATTTTTATTAACGTCATATTTTAAGTCAACAAGATGACTTAGCAATAATTGTGGCAATACCTGCCTGCTTCTGCATGGGTCCTTTCATGAAACTATTTATATGGATCTGTTTTGGGTAGTTATGCATATTTTTTATGACGTTTCTCATGCCTTTATGCGCTCTTATTGCTCCCTCTCAAAATGATACGCTTTTGTGTAACATTCTGATGCTTTTAGCGTGACACATAAATTAATCTAACAAGGACTTGGTGTCTCAATTAATAAGTGTTTCACATTCCTAAATACTTTTATCTTTAATTGACATTGCTTATAAAATAGAGAGTACTTAATTGAAATGATGGTATAGTGGAAGTGCATGATGACTTTAAAACTTGTAGGCAAATATGTCGCCACAAATTATCTGGGATCACTTTATTTTCTACATCTAACATAGTCTATTTTCCATAAAAGCATCGTAAATCTTCTCTAGGCGTTTGGGATGACTTTCAAAACTCACTTCGGCGTTAAGCTGTAAAAGATTTATACTTTTTTATGTAACATCATCGTATAAGATTAAAGAAAATACTCTGGCCTTCGCCGAAGTAAATGCAATTGTTTATTTCTGGTAAGAAAACAACAAACTTAACTGTATTTGCTTAAAACATCACCCCGAGGTGTAATACACGCGACTAATGTGTTGTATATGCAATTTTTAGACTCACAACGATTTTATTTTAACATAAATCATTCTAATATTTTGCTAGGAGACTCTTCATTTTGCCAACGGAAACATATAATGTGCTTTTAATATACAATAAATCACGATAGCAACATAACATGTCAATTATTTCAGTTCATATAGTATCTACATACGTTCAGCGTATGTACTTTTCAATGATTGTTACAATTATGTATACCATTTATTTTACTCTAATTACAATTCACGTTTTGTTTTTGTAATAAACTTATATCAAATGCAAGCGATATTAAAGACAAGAGCGGCCATTATTTAGGTTATAAATTTATCTACATTTCGATAGCAAACAGGATATATTTTTAAAACAAAACCGTAATGGTTTAAATATCGTAAGAACTAATAAATAATTGACTGACTATAGCGCAGGCTTACTTTTCGCACAGGGCACAGTTTATTTTTCATTTTAATGTGGATTATAATTTCAATATTTATCTCCCCATTTAAATCAATGTTCGACATATATCATCAGAATTCGTGGTCGTTATATGCTTCGTGTGCAGTATTAATTGTTGCATTTAAATACCACGGGGATGTTTCGGAAGGATGTATGTTTTTCTTAATGAGCTTAAATCGAATATTTTTGGCATTCGTCGAACCATTAGAGCTATTTCCCAGATCTGATTTTAAAATTAATTGTCTGTTTTACGCAGACAGAACTTTGAAAAATAGCATTGATAGGATCCAAATGAGAAGACATTTTAAGAGTTCAAAAAGATTAAAGACTCTGGTCTCGCAAGAGAAACGAGCATTTTGATCGATAATTAATAAAAAGACAAATTTTCATCTAAAAACAAGATCGAGCAAATTGTAAAGTCGTTTTTAATATTATAATTATCAATTCTTTGTTTCTCCAGCAAAATGATAGTGAGTTAAAATGAAAATCATCCTCGAAAATTAATGAGATTTTAATATGGGAGGACGAGAATGGTTGACGCTTTAACACAAGCTGCTCCCGGGCGCATGCGGTGCAGATATTCAACATTCCTAAAGCAGCAGCACGCGCGAATTGATGCAGTTGTAAGTTGTTTTTATATATATTTATGATATTTCCATTGAATTCTTTCAAATTCATTCCACCCATACATCATCTATTTGATATTAAATATTTCAAGCTGTGCGAATGTTGATCGAATGATATTTGTTCATTAGTGCTGCAAACTGGCGCGTGCTTAAAAATACAGCCACCGTGTTTTGTAAAAATATCTATACATTTAATAAATCAAAGAAAGACTGTTGCCAACGAAACTCGTTATGTCGAACTCTTTTATATCGATGTTCCGGTTATGTCGAACTTTCTAAAAAAATAATTTGTGTTATTAAAGTTGGACATGTTTAGTATTTCGGGTTTATCGATTTTTCGTTATCTCGAATATTTCCCGAGTTCCCAATGACTTCGACATAGCGAGTTTTTACTGAGCTTTTTCAGCTGGACCAGAAGTGAGTTGGCCATAAATTACTTTCACATTGCATAGTTGATTAATCGTAAATAACAGATAGGTGTATTTTCACGATAATACAGGTTAACTAATATATTCAGCGTGTCGCCTGCAACATAATTTCAACTGTCTCATTGAAATGCTACGATACCTCTTTATCTACATGTACTTATTTTAAACGTGCCGTAGGTATTGTGATTTTATCGCACGTGTATATTGACGGGCTTAAAGGGACTGTGTCACAGATTGGCACCAAAAAAGTTTTTTTCTGTAACGAATCTCAGGACAATTATCTAATAGAATGTGTTACGCTTTGATATCATAATTGTAAAAAAGTACCAAAATGTAAAAAAAAATATGTCGGAGACCGGGTTCGAACCCGCGTCGCCAAAATTGTAGTCCTGCGTCTTACTGCGCTACAAATGCTTATTCTAATCGGGTGACATAATTAAGGTATACACCTACCTCGGTAAATATCACGTGATAACACCGACTAGCCAATCACGCATACGGAATGAATTCTACATGGTAGACATACCCAGTAATCTTTTTTAATGGAATAATACGAAATAACTGCTAAATTTAAATACATTGTAAACTATGTGGTATGTTGTACACATCGATGCCAAGTTTATGTAAGTTTTCGACAATTTTCTTCTTTTTTTTCGCTATTTTATCATACGTGCGACAGCCCCTTTAAAGATAACTATCATAGGCAATAGAATAAAGGCGAAACATTATGTATATTAAAGGAAGCAATAACTCACATAAAATGCATATAAAGGAAAACATAAATAACATGCATTATTTTAATGAAATGTAAAGCCTAACTTTAAAATGAAAACACAACCGAACTAAAGCACTTAAAGACCTCGGTATATTTACATTTTGTAACTAGCTGACATTTTTATGTTTCATTAAATATGCAGAACATGCAGACGCCTATATTTACATAGTCTTCTTTGACATATGTGGAAATCAAGGGACAGGGATTTTACATTTTAATCACTTGTATTGTATGGAAATTACATTAAGTATTATCAATTGAAAGAAGTCGGAAATATGTGAAAACATATCTAAAAAGCTTTCTTCAAAAAATGTGGCTTTTGACTCTTCATAAACCGATAATAATTTCGAACTCTTTTTAAGAAAGAAGCCAAAGAATTATGAAACAAACATAATAATATATTTCCATTTCTTCTTAAAGAATGCGGCTTTCGAAAACTCATCAAATAAAATCTGTGTTTTTTTACTTAACCGAATTTGATCTACTTTAAACCATCATCGCTGTTTGTATGAACTTATTCAGCGTTATGCAAGCGTAGTAAGGTGTCATTTTTCCTTTTCAACACTCACAAATGTATGGAGAATAAATATGCTAAATAGGTTGCCAGAAGTTAAATTGAAATATGCTTTTTACGTTCTTTGCCTTATTTTCATAACACGTCTTCTAAAGAGATGCCCACATATTTTATATAAAACTTTTTTTATTGAAATGGCTGTACCAAATCTTAGACTATTGTTTTCATAACCTCTTAAATAAGACAATTGTTATAAAAGAAGTCTTATTATTTTGATATTATATATATATATCTTAATGTTTTCTTACAAAGTTGTGTTTGTGCTTTTTGTACAGACGTATACCTTCAGTATCTTTGCACGTTTTTATAACAGTTAGACTATATGATTTTTAAAGTATACACATTTCTTTGGCTTTTTTTTGCAATGCTATATACTACTCGACCAATAAATAAGCTGTTAGTCTTTACAGCTGCACTCTCACAAATTGACGGTTTTGACATTTTTTGTCTCAGAATCAGCTCATTTTGCATCAGTGTCTTAAACTTATAAACATATAAGAACTCTCACAATGAGACAATTGTTTGGTAAACTGCCGAAAATGCATATTTCTTAAAGCGTTATTAACGCTTTTAGCCATAAAAGAACATCAATTATCAAACGTAAATATGAATTTGCGATCTACTCATTTGTCAGCAGTCTTATATCACTGATTTCCAGACGTAAACGCAAAAATGGCCCATTCCAAGACAAAGAGATGACAAAAAATTCGATCGGTGAAATTGCAGCTTTAACAGTTCCAACCGCTATATTGTTTAACGTTAATGCCTAGTGAACCCACGTAATTTTGGCATCACTTGAAAAGGCATTACTTGCTGATTACTAAAAATGTTTTACAAATGACTGAAACTACAGAGTAGATAATGATATTCTAGCTCGTATTTTGTTCTCTATTCAATTGAAATCGGACTGAAAACGGCAACTTTTGCAATAATTGAAGACCAAAATGTTAGCTTCTAGAACTACTTTCAGTAGAATTATTACATATTCCTTCTATCCGCATAACCCCCAATGGATGGGATCTGCAGTCATCCGAAATGTCCATAATAGAGCAATGGAAACTGAACGATTAGCTGACTAAAATAGTTATCTTTAAACCCTTCAATTTAGAGCAAAGAATAAGCAAAGCATAACTTACTTTTGTAACGGAAAACATAATAGAACCAAAGTCAGTTTAGTATGTACATGATTATATGAACTATCGTATAATGTATGTATTGCATCTTCTAATCGTATGTGGCAGCAACAGTTAATATTGGTAGAAATTGAAATTTTGTGCCGATATCATTTGTAACATTATTTTGTATACAAATACACACTTAAACCCAATTATATACTTTTTTTGTTTATATTTGACTGTTTATGGGAATTTAATATAAATGTTAAGTCATGATGATATAAGAAAGATGTAATAACATATACTATAAATGCAAAGTGGTAGTATTATATTATGCTATCAGATTCAATCTAAAATCTTATGTAACTAGGGCACTGTTATATTATTAATATGGGGGCAAATAGGAATTTTTATTTCTGTATCGATTTGTGTACGATGAACTAATATGTACTTAAAGCTATATTAATTTTATGCACTTAAGTATCAGCTATAATTAAGAAAGAAAAAAAGGTTTACAAATAAAAAGGCTATATCCAGCGTTCTTTGAGTAAATATTAGATTTGTTCTATAACTCTGTTATACTGATTATTTACTCAAAGGACAGGAAATTTTATCCATGCTGTTGTGAACTCTTTCCCTACATTGGTAATACATAAGCGTCTTAATTAATCTTGTAAATTCTAAAACGTCAGCAGACTCTCAGCCCAGGGAAATATAGGCTTTCCTAAATGTCCAATTATTTTTGCTTTTAATGAATTGTGCATATTGTTTCACATGGTTTCTGACAGGTATAAGACAGTTTTATGCGGTGTAAAAAATCTCTTCATAGGCATAACACATGTCAGCAGTTTGATCAATTGACACGTGCAACATCCGAACTCACCTTTAATGCGTGAAATATGCACGAGGAATATAGTCAAACACCCCAGGAACAGTCGTAGACTAGTCACGAAACTCATTCTTATTTCGCATAATCCCTGTAAATTTCGAAATACATCCTTTTCATATATATTCACAGCTGTGCATATCCAAAAGTCAGAAACAGATTATCCAGACAAAAGACACACTATTTAGTTAACATTCCACAATAAGTATTATTTTATCCCGAAAATATCTGCACAGAAAGTATCGCACTAATGTATACGCGGCAATTTATATATCCATCATTAATATCATCCTCAACCTTATACAATTTTTAATAGAGAGACTCGTCTAAATCCGGCTGCTACCAAACTGTTTAAGCGTGTTTTATACCTGATGTATGATTGGTATACTAACTACAGCTATTGTAAACGAGAACGACGAGAGAAGTTTAAAGTTAAAGTTTAACTACCGGTACACCTAAAGCGAACAAAATTGGGATCGAACCGTCGATTAAAGAGGACAAACTATCGAATGGATAGACACGCGCAGTTTGTTTGGACCAGCTAAGAAGCTGATCGAATGAACTTGATAGCATGGGATAATTGGCGGTTCGGTCAATTGGTCAATACGACTATCTTGACCGTAAATGTCAGTTTTGTGGTAATGTAACAAAGGAATTATTTAATTAAACTGATGTCGTTGCCCTTCCAGTTGATGACTTCAGCGTTAAAAAAATACACTTTAATAATATTGGCATTGAACGCATCTAAGTGCAGAAAAGAACAACACAATTGCACTTGTTTAAACGAATAGTTTTTGTTTTTAGATCTAAGAAGGTTAGACTCATTTCCTATGAAGATAATCCCTATTAGTTTTCTATTCCCTCTCTCTTTAAATTTTATTGCCTTCCCCTTATAAGAGTTAAATCCCCGGCAGCGCAGTACGGAAATTAAACGGTATTTACAATTACTGTAGCACACAACAGTTTAAAAGTTAAATTGGCGCCAATATTTCTAATTTAAAAAAACAAAACAACAAAGAGTAGTTCGAGATTTAAAGATCCTGCAATAGCCAGAATACTATATAGAATTCCGTATGTTGAGCAGACATAAACAAATGGGAAAGACTAAGATACTAAATCCTTTTTGGAGAACAGTGTTGTGATTTCATTGTTTTGATAACAGGAGTACATCTATTTATAGTAACAATGTCATGATTTGTTCGTCCTTTTGTTGATGTTTACAATGAAAACCGAATACAACAAATGTTTATGAGAAATACTATGGTACTACATATTTTATGATTTATTTATGACACCAATGTCTTAAGTTCATTGTTTTCTTGTTTGTTTACAGTAAAAACCCGCAACTACACGTGGGTAATGTTTGGTCAAACTGTATTTCGGCAACAAGTATTTTTTTTTAAAAACTTTAAAAAGCATAGAAAACTCGAAGTGAAAATTCCACTTATTTAATATAAATTTTACAGTAGGAAAGAATTTGATATCCCCCCCTGAATCTTAACCTAATAACTGCACCACCCGCAAATAAATTTTACAATTTTGATAAAAATTGACGCTTGGAATGGGATATTCGAGAAAGACTTATTGCCACGCAACCATGGTATGCTTTAAGAATTATAATACACTTAAAAATTAATTAAAGTTCAAAACATGATGGAAACACGATATGTGCAATAAAATACAAACTTTTGTAATCAAAGTAGGATTCTGAACCAAGAGCAGATTAGAAGTCGGTCATTAAAAAATGGGTGTCAAATTCGGAATGCGAGAGAAATCAACAAGCGACGATGTTTGTTTAGAATAATCGAACGCCTGTAATCAACAAAGAAAGAGAGATGATATTACTTCCAAGTAATAACATAAAGTCTGATTTTAAGCGCATTTCCGTGTTTTTATCTTCTATTGAAACGTTCTCAACTCAGAGGAAATTACTGGTTTGTATTGAATGCAGGACAGAAGGGATTCAAATAAGATAATTATGGATTTTGAAATATGCCAATGTCCATGATATTCAGGACAGGACAGGACAGAACTTTTATTAGGCATAAACATTAACATGTTCGTAGCCAAATGCGTATATATATATATATAAACATTCACGGCGGCAATATGAAACAGTATTGTCATTAATGTTGTATAAGAAGAGCATAAATTCAAGAACAAATATAAGTATAGCTATTCAAATAATATTAGGCAATAATTAAATGAAATAAAAGCACGTTTGCGCTTTTCAGTGGCAATATAAACAAATTAAGCAAAATTCCATAACAATGCTGCATTTTCAGAATTTAACAAATTACATATTTTTTCTTGGTTTGCCAATGACAATAATATCGTGGTAAGCACATTTGTCTTATATCTTTATAAAATGAACATGCAAGAATAAAATGGCGCCAATATCCATGATATTGTAGACTAGTCCAGCTGCCGTGAAAAAATAAATTGTTTGAGAGGTATTATTAATGTACATTATCATTATACAATACGGTATCGAAACTGGAAAACGAGCCGTTATGTGTTTCAAATATAAAATTGGTTAATTGCTGCTCCGTGTTCTGATAAAATATATATGTAAACAGAGTATTTGTTAAATGTCCAAACAAACATATTTGAAGGCTTGAACATAATGACCGTAAATTGTAGATCAAAGATACTAAACTGTGAACTGTATCACTTTAATGACGTTTTTGGCCTGAAGTCACACCGTAAATGTGTGAAAAGTAAACAGCTGATACAAACTACTGACTTACTGGCTAAACATGACGACTTCTATAGTTGACCCGGAAATCAAGATAATGCAGGTGACACTAAAGTTAATAACCGAGGGACAAATCAGAGACGCGAAAAAACATGTACTACAATCTGGTTTTATGATTGTGAAAGTCCCCCATATAGTACGCGGTATTCGGGAGCTTTGTTATGAAGTTCATGAGTGATACGCGGTAAGCTGAACCACAAACGTGTCTTTATGCGGTACGCAGAACCACAAACGTGTCTTTATGTGGTACGCAGGATTCGCATAGAAAATGAAGAAGTATTGAGTACGCAAGATAGAAAGAGGGGGGGGGGGGGGGGTGAGTGGCGGACTGGATGGGAGAGGTTACAACCTCCCTTATAGCGTTTAGATATGACCAATATGATTACTCAAGCAGGACCAGAGCTGGTATGCAAAAACACCTTATACTTTTTCTTAACTTAAGTAGATAAGTAGATATCCTAAAATGTTTATGGTAAAATTAAGAAAAAAATACTAGTTTTTTAAGATAACAGTATGCGTATAACATATAATTAAGGGAAATGAAGTATTTTAGATATCATTCAGTTGCCGTCGAACTCCGTTGGCTCGAACTCCTAGGGACCAGCGAAAATACCTCGAGCCTAGGAAAATTCGAGCCAAGGGGGAATTCTTACCTACAGTATAATGAAATGAGTCCTTAACATCCAGTTCGAGCCAACGAAGCATTCGAGCTAGACGAGTTCGAGACAACGGGGTTCGACTGTATTATATCATATGACTGTCTCAAAACATGCAAAAACATTTACATGCAACTATATGAAAATGTAATCAATTATTAGTAGTGTTATTCCCAGCTTATTTCACATAGCAGTGATAAAGCCATTTCGTTAAATCTATGATCTTCGCTTTATTAAAGGAAACAATAGAAACTCATGAATCAAACAATAATTATCTATTCGTAAACGAGGGGGGAAGAAGACGCCATATCCGCACCGCTTTGTCAGAAAATTGAATAATGATATATTGAAAACCGTTCTATAACCGTGTGACAACGTTGTATTCTCTAAACAGGCATGAAATCAGCCTTTATACCACTCTAACGAACCAGTTGACGGGCGTAAGTAATTTTCGTACTGCAATGTTACTTTGACCCTCAATTCCTCAGTCAATTTGATAAACAAAATAATAATTACTTCAAAGGAATGTATGCATTTGGTAAACTGTCTCATATGGTACAGGATTTCAATAGTATATGGTACTGACACGATAGAAAACGACGGGGTGGTCTGTTCCGATCAGATTTTACTTATAATCTTGTGGTTGATATACTTTATCATTATCATTATTTATTAACAATGAATGTAAATGCAAAGATATGGGCGAATTTAGGATTCGACGTTTGAGGGGGTGAACCTTAGGGGCGAAACCTTTTGACCTGCGCCCCCCCCCCCCCAAAAAAAAACAAACAACAACAACACAACAACACAACAACAACAAAACAAAACCAAAACGAAATATATTTGGTTTGAAACGTAGGAGGATTTGAGGGTACTACACACATAATATTTGAACAATTTCTAGCCGAAATTGAACAATTTGTGCGTTTTTTAACTCTTTTTCTCCAAAACCTGGATGTTTTTAGGGGGGGGGGGGGGGCTAGATACGCTAGTGGTCGATGTCAAGTTATCAACGCTCTGTTCCCGTATATTCAATTGAGTACGCGTTGAGTGCTTTATTTGGTAATTATAAATTACGAATCTTATACATATCTTCTTCTTTTTTTATTTTACTTAACTGTTTTCTGATGTTAAAAAACTCACTTAACCTTAAATCGTTCAACGGGGAATTACTCATTATTAAACCCCCCATTGGAAAATCGTAATTATGCCGCTTTTTTAAGAAACGCACACAAAACACATTTTTTTGTTTATATTTTGTTTACTATTAACGCAATGGTTTTGTTTCTTTATATTTACTTCTAATAATATATGTGAACATAATAATGCTCTATTTGATCGATTTTCTTTTAACAATTGCAGAGGATGCGAAACTCCACTCGCTTAGGTGCGTGTATGTCAATCGTAACAACTCGGCCATCTCCGGCAAGCTTCGAGATAGACCTCGTAAATAGTAGTAAGGATATACGAAAGTGCGATGCGGCTGCCGGCGATTAACACCGTTTTTAATCCGCGTAAAGAAGGCCCATTGTAACAACAAGGAAATGGATTGTGTTAAATTAAATGTGCTTGTTTAAGAGAAAATATTTATTGTAACCTTAAAGAATGTTCGTTTTATGAATATTTAGATGTTTCCTTATAGTTGAAGCACTCTATTTCCTCTAGAAAAATCGTGAGCACACAGAAAATGTACTTGACAGTCATTGAAATCAGAAATGATCATACGGTTCATGGCATGCATGAATCATTACATCGGATTAAATGCATGCATGGACTAAATGTCAACATTTTCTCAACAGTTATAGGAATACCCTATGAAATGTAAGTTTTAAGTCATACTTTGCCGTGTTATTTTTCACACCATGCCTTGCCATTAAAACAACATTACTATTCTGTAAAATCATTGATTGCCTTGTGCAGAGTTTTGTGGGTTGTGGTAGGATGGGTGTGAGCTGGTCACCAAGTCAGCTTTACCAGCTGAAATCTATGCATGCCTTCACTTCAGCATTATTGGGTTTGGGCTGCAGATTTTTTTTTGTGTCAACAGTTCTGTGGGGTTGAGGTGGGGCGGTGACTATCCACGCAGTATGCTCAATTGTTAGAGTACCAATACAACGTTCATGTGGATATGCACCAGACAATTGTAACCACGGCCTCCTCAGGTCTGGGAAATAGTGGGGACTTTGACTTTCAGTACAGTCCACCGCGGCTAAAATCCCCACCTTGCGCGGACGATCCAATGGCAAAATCCCTGCCAAATGCCCCCACACCCCAGGGACTCTAGGTAAGGTCCATTCCCCTCTATATTTTAAGCGAAGATAAAACCACCGCATTCAACCAGCACTGCAGGGCCACCTGATAGGTAAAAACACAGCCCATTTCCCCTGGTTAACCCCAGTATTCCCCCGGACCTGGGGGGGGGGGGGGGGGGGTTACAATTGACTGGTGCACTAAGTTGACAGATCTTGTCTTAAAATTGTATTTGTTCAAGGCAGATCATGCTTCACTTTACCTCCTAGGCTGTGGATAAAAGCCACTCATTAGAAGTTTCCTTACACATTATACTTGTCTAAATCTATAATTATTAGTCTCAATATCTTTGAGTAAATTGTCATTTTTTATTAAAAACAACCAAAAGAGTAACTGATAAGATACTCAACTGATATATTTTTTGTAAATAAAAGCCTTAAACAAATATTTAGCCAGATTACTAAGCTTTTCATCAATGTATACCAGACTTTTTTCAATAATACTTAATCTATTTTGAATAATTAGCCTTTAGATCACTCTTCACCAAATGACTCTTTTATGTCCAACTCCATAAAATGCAAACAAGAATAATTACAGTTTGGATCTCTTAATTTTATTTTTAATATTAGTCAAGTAATAACAGAGCCATGTGTATGCAATCCAATGTAAAACTTATGATAAATTAGGTTTTGCTCCCATTTTTACTTTCATTTCTGTGCCAAGCCCTTTTAAGTGCATTGAGTCTTTTGGGAGACTTCACAATATTTCTGGCGCTTAATCCCCATATATGGCTTTAAGTTGCCATACAAATTTAAGTCTTCATTACAAAATATACTGTATGTCTCCACTTTAACCATAAACACACAATGAGAGGACTATTTAAAGCATTACCATGTGTCAGAATTATAGATCTTTCTTGACATTTTATTTTTCTAATTGTATTACCGGTCTCTTTAGCAATATCCTTGTGCCTCTTGAGTACTTGGCTTGACAGTTTGGTTTTTAATACATTGTTTTGAATGTTTTATTTGTACACAACAATGATGATGATGATGATGATGACACTATGCTATGCCAAAACCTCAACAAATTTTCTTCAAACAAAAAAGGACAGTCATTCAGAATAACTTTTATTACATCAGTTGAGAAAATAAACTCATACAATCAACGAAATAAACATGCATCTGTAAAATCAAAGGTCATGTTATGTGTTCATTAAATTCAACTTAATAAGAAAATAAATATTGGTTGCAGTAAGTAATGCGCATCACTTCTAATAAACATTCCAACAGACTGAAAAATAAATCAACACAAATGGAAAAACTGTTTGCAAGTCAGCTAGTATCTTATTTTATGCCTTATCAGATTGCTATGCAAGCTAGAAGCTTACAAAATCACTCTTAAGTCTGTTGCCTAAGAAGAAACAAGTATGGACATCCTTTTCCTGAGGTCAAGAGAAAGTATCTTGGAGGTCTTGAACTCACAACCTTGAATTTGGGGCTTATCCTCTAGACCACTTTCACCTTTTCACATTTTAAAGAGCCAATTTACAATATGGCACTTGCAAGGATGTGCCCTATTAACAGATTTTCTGAAGTCTTAAAAATTGAACTGAACAAAATAGTTCTCCTTTATTTGGTCTGCCGATGCCATCTGTTTCTGTTTTGGTAGTTATCTTCCCTCCATAATATAGGAAAACCACTTAAAGTGTATATAAATCCTTTACCATTTTACCCTTTTAAAATATATGTTTGGATTTATTTAATTATCACGGACCAACAGATGACTTTTATCTTCAACTTCACATCAGTATGTAAGTCATCAAATATTTGAGATGACAAGATGTTCCACTGAACGCTTTGTTTCCATCTTGCACTCATTTTTCCAAGAAAGGCGTTGCAGTTGTGTTAAGATGATTGCCATGCATTGCAGGTCAATCCTCATACAATGGCATTTTTGATTACATTCGGATTCCAGTGCCTGAAATAGAAAACAGAAAATACAACAATAATAGGAATTATATTTTCAGATCAATTATTTTAAAAGCCTGTACAACAACAGAAAAGTATTCACAAAACATTAAGTGCAACACCAATTTAAAGCTGCATCCTCACAGTTTTACTGTTCTGACACCTTTTTTATTTTTGTCTTTAAACGAGCCAATTGGCAATTATTGTGCAAATGTATGGAAACCAGTGATATTAGACTGCTGACATAATATCAGATCACAGTCTTTCATATAGATTATACAAGTTTGAAAATTTGGTAAAAATTCCTCCAACTAGTCATATAAGGTCACACATAATAGAACAGATTTCAATTGTTTGGAAAGTATTTTTTTGCTATTGCTTTAAGCCATTTAATTAATTATATGTGTAAATTTAATTTAATTACTACTTTGGGCTTTTGAAGAATGACCAAGAAGAACTGTCAATCTGTGAGAGAGCAGCTTTTAGCTCTGGACTACTGGTTAATTAAAAAATATGAAATGAAATTGTTATCATGTTTAAATTCATCTACAATGTTGATATTTTAATACTGTCAATCCTTGTTGGTTAATTGTACAAACATGCAGGTACTTTTGGGCTTAAACCAATAGGATACTTGACTGTTAAATTATTGTCCGAATTTCGAAAATAGCACAACCATTACCTCATCTGCCTTTTTTCAATAGAACAAGCCAGGAATCAGAGTCAGCTGCACCCCTGGTACCATACTCTTCTCTGAAAATGACAATAAGATTAAAATTTAAATGTCTGCATTTCATTGGCACAGTAAAAATGTCAGCATTTTTCAATGTTTCTGCATCACCACCACTGGTGGATATCAAAGAATTTAGTCTTGAAAGAAATGTGTGCTGGTTTATGCGTTCAAACTCATTTTGTTAAACCAATAGAATGAAGATCTAATTTATTTAGAGAACTATATTAGTGAACAGGGCCGAGGCATTCAATTGTGCCATTACATTAAGTTGTTCTCTACCAACACTCACGGACATATAAACCATACATCCTTGGTTAAAAGAATGTAAATTTTAATTATAAAAAATTAAAGTTAATGATATGAAATGTATGAGATAAATACACTGAGAAAGAAAGTCTAACCTATTATCGATCTAAGTAAAGTTAGATTCAGACTTATTTGTTATTAAAAAAACAAACAAATAGAGTATTTGTTTTCTTAATTTTTGCCACTGATCACTGGAGCTTCAAAATTGTTATTTACTAAATTAAAATCTGTCAAATGAAAGAAGACTTTACCCCACCCACTAAGAATGAATGACATTTCCAATTAGTTTCTCATTAGGGCTCTTTTAAAACTATTTTTATATTTTATTAAAATACAATAAGTATAAAAATAACACTTACACACAAATAAGTGGTAAACGTTCGCTCCTCATTCTGTCTTTGGACTAACATATCTCTTGGTTGTTTGAACATCTTCTTGGTCGGCCATGATGGACTATTTTCTTACGACCCGTATTATATCCGAGGCCATATCTTGATACTAGCCGAGGAGTTCCGATTGGCGTGTATGTGTTGGCCCCCTTGTTTGGTCCCTACGTCATCTATGTACGTGTACGTGTAGGCTACATTGTGCAAACTACGTCATCCAGATACATGTACGTGTTGGCTACATTGTGCAAACTACGTCATCGATTTATGTGTATGGGCGGGCAACATTGTGAGCCTTACGACATCTAGGTACGTGTACGTGTGGGCTACATTGTGTGCTCTACGTCATCCAGGCTCGTGCATGTGTGGGCAACATTGTGTGCACTACTTCCTCTAGGAACGTGTACGTGTGGGCTACATTGTGTGCACTACGTCATCGAGGTATGTGTATGGGTATTCTGTGCATTACGTCATCCAGGTACGTGGACGTGTAGGCTACATTGTGTGCTCTACGTCATCGAGATATGTGTATGAGTGGGCAACATTGTGTGCACTACGCCATCCAGGTACGAAGACGTGTGGGCTACATTTTGCGTACTACGTCATCGAGTAAGTGTATGGTTGGGCTACAGTGTGTAGTCTACGTCATCCAAGTAAGTTCGTGCACGTGTGGGCTGCATTGTGTGCAATACGTTATCGAGTTACGTGTATGGTTTTACTACATTGTGTGTTCTACATCATCCAAGTTCATGCACGTCTGGGCTACATTGTGTGTACTACGTCATCGAGATATGTGTATGTATGGGCACCTGCTTTGGGCACAGTCATCCATATATCAGCATGGGTAAGCCCTATTAAGAACGTGACCGCAACTGGTGAATACCCAGAGGAAGCAGCACACATATTTGTTTTAAATTTTACTACGGTAATGAGTATTAACTCGTCCCTGAATTTGATACCCAGCCTACCAACTGAACCTTTCCAGAAACATATATATAGTGCTTCAAAACGTTGTTACTTTTCGATAACCTTTGAAACATGGGATATCAACGTACATGTATTCGGTCAAATGACAACGGAACTATGTACTATGATATTCCATAGGTAATCGTTATAAATGTTGTAAGATGGCTCAACGATATAGAATTTACTGAGGCGAAAAGGTCGTAACAAGTGATGTCAATGTCCACACTATGGAATTTTGAGATCAATGAACATACTTTTTAAACTTTTATACTGCTTGACTCTATCATGAATCATAAATCAGAAAATTGCACCTTGTGCTGTAGATAAATGGCCTTAGCAATCTAACACTAAATGACAAAGCTGATGCTATATATTTTATTCTTAAACCAGTTAAAACAGTCGTAAAACATTGTTTTAAGATACAAAACAAGAATTGGTTATTTACAAATAATCGCGGGAATTTGTTATTTGCAAAATGCTTGACATTGATCCTGTTACATATATAATTTTCTGGAATATTTCACTGCAGAAAGGATCCTCTCCCGATCCTACCCAACATCACATACTAATAATACGATCACATAGAAACTGTCTCCCCAAATTCGAACCCTGTCAACCTAATTGGCACTTCTGTCCAACTCACTTTTATACGTTAAAGGGGCTGTGCACCAGATTGACACCAAAATAAGTTTTTTCTGTAACGAATCTCAGGACAATCATTTAATAAAATGTTTTATTCTTTGATATCATAATTGCAAAAAATACCAAAATGTAAACAAAAAATCGAGTCGGAGATCGGGTTCGAACCGGTGTCGCAAAAACTGCAGTCCATTGTTGTATCCACTGGGCTACTTATCCTAAATTGTTGGAATATTTAAGCTATATACGTAACTTGGTAATATCACGTGATAACATCGACAAGCCAATCACGCATAAGGAATGAATTCTACTAAGTAGACATACCTAGTAATCTTTTTAATGGAAAAGTACGAAAAACTGCGAAAAATAAATTAATTGTAAACTATGTGGTACTTTAGTTAATTAGTTTCAATGCCTTGTACACATCGATGCCAAGTTTATATCAGTTTTCGACAAATTATTTTTTCGCTATGTCATCATACGGAGTACAGCCCCTTTAAGCAAACACTTTTGCACTGTAATTGGTGGGAAAACAGTCAAAACGTTGCCTTACATGTATTATCTCCCCATTTCAACTTAAATATAAAATTCATACATTCATGCACAAACACAATTAAGAAAAAATAGATAAGATTTATAACAATTAAGCATATTCAATAAAATATGTGTACGTTTTGACTATAACAGGGACGTTTTGATTCAAAGATTTTTGGATTTGGAGACGTTTTGCTGTTTATCATTGAGATCATGACATTTCTCTTCTTTTAATACCCAAATCAATATGCAGCTCAGTTTTTTTAACTGCAGATCTGCTCCAGTTTTCTCAGTTAACAAAGTGGGCAAAAAACTCTTCAAGAAATGCAAGTATATTTTACATTACACTTGACTATGAGAATGAGCTAATAATGAATTGAATGATTACTTTCGCTAGATTTCCCTTTACACATGTCTTGTCTCGGTACAGAGTTATAATTTGTTTATTTGAGTTTATCAAGGTCTGCCCGTGCCCATTGGCTGCATTATGGCTTGACTCCGCCGTGATGCCATTACGACTTAAATTGTGTTTAAATGCCATAAGTGAGATGAGATAGAAGTGACAGCAATTCGCAGTCAAATCCAAACATTGGAAGACTTGAAGAAACAGTGAGATACAAGAGATCCGGGTGCGTTACCCTAGCTCTTTGCGAAGAGACCTCTTGGTTCTTTAAAGTGCTCGGTGTAAAGCACCGATACACGGGATACAACTTTCCTGGGTTGAACCAGTACTGAGTACAACACTTTTCCAGGCACTATCCTTTAAATGCCGAGCGCCAGGCAAGGGAGCTACTTGTACCAACTTTTAACGTATTTCGGTATGACACGGCCCGGGATCGAACCCACGAATTCCCACTCCGTAGGCGGACGCCTGAACCAGTAGGCCATGGATACGGTGAACAGAGTTATTGACTTCTTTCTTGCAATATGTACATATTGAAGATGACATGTGGTTACAATGATTCCTAGTTTTACAGATAATTATATATACTCTAGAGCACTTGAAAACAGGAAAATCATAATAAAACGAAAGACAATGCCAGGAAATACGCATCAAACACAGCACCACCTTTTTAATACCTTTTCAGTGAGATGATCCAGTGTTCATGTGATGCGAAAACATAGTTTAGTGTTCTTTTTATGACAAGAAACGAATCAAATTCCAAAATTCTAAAACAGTACGCTACAACATAATCAACAAAAGAACAGCCGGGCAAAGCGGTACCAAGGAAGGAAAAAAACAGACGTAACAGAGGAGGACAATAAGGGACGTTTGCATAACCGCATAAAAGTGCCAACTATAACATTGTTGCGTATCATAGATTCATAGAGGATGCATAGGGGTGTGCAAACATTTTATATTGTGATATTGATAAAAATGAAAGAGATATTGAGGAGAAAGTTGACGGGATGTGTGGGTATAAGTACAAGACATTTAGACGAGAATGTGAAATTTACTAATGTGCCAAGTACTATTTTCACATACAGTATAAGTATCGAAAGGAGCCTGCTATAGGAGGACAAAATGTGAGAAATGATAGAACTTGGTTGTTGTTCTAAAACGTTCGTACGTTTACAAATGAAGCAAGCTAGATCATTGTAGTATATGCATAGAAAAGCTTTTCCGAGGGCAGAGAAGAATACAGATGTCTATAAAGACCCTGTATTGTCCTATACTGCTGCATTCGGAACTCCTCGGCCATTTTTTTTTCAAAAATAACCTCGGATGTATGCGGTACATCAGTTGAAGTAGTCCGTAAAATTTTGAATAATATCATTAATTAAATGTAGTGTTTAAGAGTTGTGTTCATTGCTCTCAGTTTAAATTGATTGCGAGTGAAGTGTATTATTGCAAACATAATTAAAATTACCAAGAGATAAGTCATAAAGTTTAACAACGAATTAAGATTACTACGCGATCTATTTGCAGCGGACTTAAACGTACCACTTTTTGAGTATGTAAACCGTCCAAATACATCCGAGGTTGTTTTTGAAAAAAATGGCCGAGGAGCTCCGGATGATACTGCTGCCCTGCAGACACGCTGCTTTTAACGTTTCCGTAAAAAATGCTTATTTAAAAAAATAGCCCGAACGCAAATATGGCCTCAAAAGTGTAAATAGAATTTGTAAAAAAACCCTACTTGTTGATTCGCCAGAATCCATAATTTAATTGAAAGGCTTAACAGTGTACTTTTCATTTGCTGATTTCTTTTAAGAAAATGTGTACTATGTATTAATACAAATAACTGGCCAGGTTTCATGTTCACAATAAGTAAACAATCGGGGTTTGAATGTCTGATTAAGCCAATATTATTCCATTTGATGTTTCGTGTGAGTGCAAAGGATTGTGAGGCATTTACATCACATCCTGATTTGTACAGTACTTATGTTTTCCGGTAAATGTCTAGCAAACTTACACATATGCAAGTGAGATCGTTCTGGTTTCCTTAGTCTATATTAAAAAAGTGACAAATTAATTATTCGTTCGCTGTACAGTAATAGTCTTCTTCGAGCTTCGTAATTCTCAGGGCTGGTTTGGGGGTAATAGCGGGGGCATTGTCAACTATTTGGGGCGTCCACCCTCCCAATAGGTAGCTTGGTGATCTGGCGGTTGTTCACTCCTTGTCTGGTCTGAACACATGCCAATCTCGTGGAGCCATCCTTTCAGGTATGAGTTTAAACATAAACGAGATTGAGGCATTTCCTTGAATGATTTGAACTATGTCGCTGACGTGTTTTGTCTGGTCGTGAATGTCGTACTTTCTTGACTTTGTCAAGTATCATTTTCGCCGTATGTCATGTAATTGGCTCAGAATTTAGGAAAAGTCAATGCCTGACACATTCTGTGTTAGATCCGTAACAACAGTGTGTTGAAGTATGTTGATCTTTCCGCCATAAAGAAAACAGAATGGAGTCACCCGAAGTGTCATAAAGGTAAGTAAACACTCATTCAAGTCCGCTTCCTGTTCTGTTAAAAGTGTCAAGTACCACCAATGTCTATGTATTAACGACTATATATTTTCTTAATGGCTGCCTTTTAAGGCTGTCTAGACTCTCCAACCACCCGTGGACACCTCAAATGTCAATAGTCCTGGTTATGGCATAAATATTTCCGTCCAACCAAATGGTGTTTACATTCATTAATTGGGAACTGATTTCTTCCCAAAGTCACTGATTGGGGCTATTTATAACTTTAACTTTGGAATCGGTGATGGAAGTGGACTTCAACTCGAGAATCGCAGATCCTAGTACCAAACTCTTCTATAATATAACACCACTGAATGGATGAACAACTTTTTGGGAATGGCGGTACTGAGCTCATCTAGATGGCGCTGTTTAAAGTAAATCTTTACTTGAGAATTGTGGGGCAGAGCTCTTCTTGTTCTTAAAGTAGTCTTCTACCACGAAAAGTGTGTATACGCTTTTCTGGTTGTCGTCGCTGAAAGCAGACCTCTATCGTGGAGTCACAGAGCTGAGCCCTTCTCGATGTCACCGCTACACGCGGATCTATGCTAAGGATTCACGGGGCTTCACTGATCTAGATATCGCTGCTCAAAGTAAACCGTAACTTCGATAGTACTGTTCACTTGTGAAAAATGCATGTCGCGTTGTAGAAAAGTGGCCCTAAAATGGGAACCGCTTGGCAGCACTTTTCTATGTCACTGATCCATGTTCATTACTTTTCATTTGTGAAAAACATGTAGCCGTTGTCAATGTCGGTATTGAGCTGCGTTTAAGTATTATCTAAAATATGAACTGTCCAAAAGTTTAAGCGCACAAGTTCTGCTTTATATATCAATAAAACTGTTGATCAGTAAAAGGTGCACTTTGTATACCTTGTACATCGGGCCGAACTTCGCCCCAATTGTTTCTATCTTATGTTTAATCCTATGTGCGTGGATGGAACTGACAGAAAGCCGCACAAAATCGAGAAAATCCTCCCTTATTGTTGTCATACTGCTGAGAAGTCATGTTGTCAGGATTATTTGGAAAATTGAATGAAATATGCATGGACCGAAATGACAGCTGATTTTTCATTGACATTGGATGCCTTTCAGGCAGTTTTAAGATTATGACCATTCAAAGTGTGAGGATAGTAGGTACAGGTTTTAATCATGTTCAGATGATGACCGATATTTGAACTCACAATCCATAGGACAGTCATCAACTGGTCACAAAACCTAAATGTCAAGTTTGAGGACCAAGGGTGCAGGCAGTGTCAAGTTATCACACAGACAAGCTATTTGGTCACTGTGACCTTGACCTTTGACCTGATGACCCTAAAACCAAAAGGGTTCATCTACAGGTCAGGCCCAACCCCCAAGTCAAGTTTTAGGGCCATGGGTTCAGGCATTGTCGAGTTATTACTCAAACAACATTTTCACATTCACGGTACCTGTGACCTTGACCTTTGACCCGATGACTACTATAATCAATTATCTCTCGGACAAGCTTTGATCTACCGACGGACCGACATTTGTAAAGCAATATACCCCTCTTCTTCGAAAGGGGCATAATAATAGTATTTCTTATTATTTTGGCAATAAGTAGTGACCTCCCCGAACAAGCGTCGGAGATAACTGTACAGCCAAAGAAAGTATCGCTGTGTAGATGTAAACCTTTCAAGGGCTATGTCAACATTGTTCCAAAATCATGCACGGATTTATTTTCACCTAGATAAATATCTAAAGATGAAACAACTACGATAAAGTTACACCTTGTAAATATATGAACGAATTTAACCACACAAATAAAATAAAATCTCGTTAAGTAGTATGAGTGAAGAATATTTTAGGGTAGCTCGCCCTTGTATAGTTATTGATGTTAAGGTGCTGACGGAGGGGATGAGAACTGACCGTGGCTTCTTATTTTCATGTGCTGCATTATTACATTTCCTTCATCGATGTTACAAAGCCACTTTCTCGATTATGAATAACTTATTCGTTTTATTTATAAAACTGCATGAGATCCGCCCTTATCTTGCAGCCAAAGGGTAAGGGTCATATAAAACAAACAACAAATGAGAGGAAGAAAACTTCAGAGTTGCCATGCATGTAGGATTTTTTAGACGGATATTAACGACAAATGCTGAGCCAAGATGATAATCTCTTACTTTCATAGCCTGGGAAGAATCCTTACAGAGGATGGCCATTATTTCTTTGTTTACTGTTTGGTAGCTTTAGATATAAAACTCGTCTAATCTTTACATTCCCTTTTTCAGCCTTACATTTTTCGCTCTTATTGTACAGCTCAACAATTATCTGGGGTAAATTACCCGGCTTAAGCTTTCTTATTGCCTTAAACACCACACGGGTGGTATGTTGTGGTCAGAGAATTAGGTAGCACATTTGCGCGGGCTGACCGTATAAACTCAAAACACATCATTACTTCATTTGTATTTGTGTACAGTGACTCTCCTCGGACTTTAATACTTGCAAACACAACCAAGGGTACTCTTAACGACAACTTATGGATCCTCCTCAAATCTATATGAAATGAAATAGTTGAAGTTTTGAGTGTACTAAGCTTTACCAATTTGACCGAAAAAACACACACACCCAAGGCTATTCGCCCTATACTGAGTGAAGTTCCTGGCAATGCTATATTGGTGACAGAGTCGGAAACCCACGGTCTGTCCATCCGATACATTTCATGAAGTGTAACGGAATGGGCACTATTGATACCCGACGATGTATTTATGAAGATGATGACTTAATAGAGTATGATAATTATTGGCCCAAGGATTTAAAAGACGATACAGCATTCTACAATATCCGCTCAAAACTAGATTTCTTTTCACTTCAGTCATTAGTTCGGAATGATAAGAGCCAAACAAATGTAAATAAAAATGCTTTAATATCTAAATACCATCGTCTCAAAAACACCAAACAACGGATGAAAACGTAGCAGCCAAACAATAACTTTTCTTGTGTTTAATGTTACCAACCCACCCAAAACAACAACAAAAGCAGCAACAACAGTAACAATAACCAAACAAACACCAGACACATCATGTTGAAATAAAAATGAGTTATTAAATGTATAGACGATCGCACTGGAATGCTTAGCTCCAAAAAGGGAAACTTAATTACGTATATGTATATGAAATATAAACAAGAGAGCCAATCCCAGGCTCAATATAATCATTTACTTACGTCCTATGGTATACTGGGCTAAGATTACAAACTAGCGGAAGTCTAAATTCAGACTGAGACTCAGAAAAACATCATTTTTAAGATGACAATTTCCATTACATTCTTCTTACATAACTTGTGTAACTTATAATGTGACACGTTCGAATGCTAATCAATTCACTATTGTTTTGCAGTGCTATAATTGTTTTTTATCGTTAAACTACGTTTTGCCATTTTTTTTCGTCATCTCGAAATCATAGACAAGAGTATCAGATCCAATCTGAAACAAAGCTCAAGACTGTTCGTAAAAATGGGCCCCGAGTCCCGAGTTTTAGCCTAAACTCACGCTTGGGACTGTTCGTAATCACATGCCTCGGGTCTGAGTTTCAGTCGAAACTCCAAACTTGAGACTGTAGGTAATCATTGGCCCCAAGAACTAGTTTTCAGTCTGACCTCCGACTTAAGAAGGTTCTATATTATTGTTCCCGATGATGAGTTCCAGACCTCAGATTCAAAAGTTAAGACTTTTTTTGACTTGTTATTTTCCTACCCTATGGTTTTAGAAAAGTCAGTGAACATACATTGACAACAACAATACTAAAACATTATCTCTTTAGTCTAACGTATTTGGTAAATTTACTGTAGCCTGGCATTATGCCGATTAATTTGCATTGGTAAAAAACTGTGTAAACATTCGCACAAAAATGTACTCATTCCCGTAAAGTTAAGTTGAAAAATTGCTACCCTTAGAACATTGGTGGTTAAAACTATTGAATATGTTTCAAATACAGGTTCTACTATAATCTACAAATTTGTTTGAAGCCACAGATTGATTCATTTATCAATACATGCTGTGACTACTGCACTGGAACGCGCAGCTTAAACATAACATAGTGGGTGAATGAAGGGTAGAGTTAGTTTTGAATACAGCCCATTTATGACACCTAAAAACCGATCTAAAATTCACATACAAAGCCATGTTTATCTGCTAGACAATTTTCATTTTTCCAGGTCAAATAAAACTTTGATAAGGGATCACTACACATCAGCAAACATCTAAGCGAGGACTCGGGAAAGCCTGGTGCCCAATTAAACCAAGTGATATTTGATTTCAACAACCAGGTCCATTCTGTACCAGATTGTTTTCCACCGAGCCATACAAAAATCGAAGGATTTTGCGTGGGGAGTACAGAAGCAACTTTTAGAAGGTCTTCCGGTGTATATATTGATGCCAGGGTTGCTCCAATGCCATTACAATATATCCTGGCCATGACTCGGTTAAGAGGAATGCCGTTATACGCATAAATACTTCCCTGAAATAAACATAGCATAATTTTATGAGCATGTGACGTCATCTGCAAAAAAGAGTTATTTTAAGGTTTTCTGAACAACCCAAAAATTTATACTAATAAAAACAAATTACAAAACAAACATATAACAATTTGTAACATTAAACTAAAGAACCATTTCTAAAATAGGTGAAAATAGGTATGAATGGCTGCTAATGAAGCACGAAAACAAAAATAAATGAAAAAGTAACTTTATGCTCCATAGGACTCATTTTCGCAGACGACGCCATTTAAAAAAACAGACCTCTTACCTACAACAGGCAGGAGCATTTGATGAATTTAGCATTTAACATTTGTGTAGTAGTGTAGCAAGGAGCATGTATGTTCTACATTCAGTTAAACGATAAATCTATGGTAGGCAGGTGTTAACAAGGTAACGGGATAGTTGGTATATTTTTGACTTGACTATTGATTGCACTTAATTCAAAACATCAATCAATCTATGGAAGGCAGAATAATGCGTTATTGTTGAATCATAGTGAAAGTTTGCTAAACGGATATTTGTACCAACGGTATATGGACCAAGAATCCATCATGTATGAAATGTCCCAAAGCATACCAACTATTACATGTTAAACAATTATTTACACGCGTCCTTAGTTAAACACATCCTTTTACACCTCTGTAGCGATTCCTTAGATGTATACTTGAATGATATTGTTGTTTACCAAAACGAATGGACTTCAGTAAGTATTCAAGTTTTTGTCAAGAACAACATACCTGTCAACAAAGAACTTTCTGGCAAACAATCTCTCCAACGTTTTAGATTTCTTCTGACACTATTTTTGGTTCTTTAGTTTCGGTATTTTAGTCGATTGTTATGCTCAACTTTCAGTTAATCTATATTTGTGGTAACAAACAATAACTTTATAATCCTTACATACCCTCGAAGAAAACACTGTTACTGATTGGTTTGATGCGGTTGCGGCGGTTGTTGATTCTGTTGCTGGCTCTACGCCCCTTTTAGATTGGGATTTGTCCTGTTTATGAAAACGACATAGACTTAACATTTGTAGTTTACGGAGCTGTTGCCAGAGAGAGAGAGAGAGAGAGAGAGAGAGAGAGAGAGAGAGAGAGAGAGAGAGAGAGGGGGGGGAGGGGGAGGGGGAGAGAGAGAGAGAGAGAGAGAGAGAGAGAGGGAGGGAGGGAGGGAGGGAAAACATTTGTTTTGGACTAAAAAGAAACAATTGATTGCAGATTGTAGTTTTCAAAAATGCGCACCAAATTGTACGCGAGCATGTCTGAAATGACGTCGCTGAAATTGTGTCCTAGTTATGTACGCCCTGAGAGCAAAAAGTGACAAATATATGTTTTAAACAGCGTCTCAAGCACTTGACATTAGGGGTGGGGGCGTAACTTATGGGCACATCCTTTTTAAAGTTGCCCTTGCCTCAGACTCGCAATTAAGATGGTTACCGTGTGCGGAGTGAAAAATATATGTTTGATACGGTAAAATCATTCACATATTCTTTATTGAAAAATGTAGTGGCAGTTCCAGGAATTGACTTTTGAGGTGGGTAACCCTATTGACATTCGCCTTTTCGTCAGAACCGAAAATTAAATTAAATTGTTGAAAATGTTGGCTGAGGGATTCGGGGTATTCCCCCATGGAAAACCTAGCAATGTCTTGTCCTAAAAGGTGCATTTTACCTAAAATTATTACAATTTTCTCGGATATTGACATTAAACTTTTACTTTTGCTGCCTGCATTACATTTTTAAGCTTTTAATATATAATAAGAAGAACAAACCTAGAAATATAAATGAACAATATTCCTTAAAAAGTTAAAAAAATGATACTTTACAAAGCACTTCAATTCTGTGAAGTCAAATAAAATTATACAATGTAAAAACACCAAGAAGTGATGTCTGACCGTACATTACGATACAATTAATTCATTGCATTGCTTTTAATTAGATGAAAAAAATAGTTGTATCCACTTACTCCGTACACTGCGCCGATCATCGATAGCTTATAGTTGTATGTGCTACAACTATCCCTCCGAAACTGCTGACATAATTTGTATCTTCTAAAATACAAGAAAAAATCACAATTCTTCTCCTCCTCACACTCGAGTTCGCACTTGTATACCGACAGTAGTACTTTGTTAGAAAGTAGTATCACGCTTCCATCTGCATCCAAACCTCTACCAACTTTGAAACGATTGGCATGGATTACTGCTAGAAACACAAGAAGTTCTATTTGAATTACGCAAAACTTTCTAAGACCCTTCATCATAGGCGACCATATAACGAGTCATCAATTAAATGTTTGGTAAAATGATTCAATCGTTTGTTAAAACAATGGATGACTGACGTGCTTCAGCGTTATATGAACATTTCAATATGGCATTTACTATTAATTCCAAAGTCAAATAGGTTTTGTTATTTTCAGTGTTACATATGTAATTTAAAAATTACCTTAATGGTAAAAATGTTTTTAAATAACACAGTGGCCTTCCGATTCAGGACTTTAAATGGAAAGCTTTTAAGAACAATACAACCAGGATCAATAATCGCGTCAAAGCCGTTTTGTACCATATCCTGAATGCTTACAATGCGTATATACACAATGTGCTTTTCTATTAAAATTCTAATTCTATTCATCCTACTCTGTATTTACTAGAAGTATATCTCAATACTCCGAACACTGAAAAGCATTAACATTTATGCTATTGAAATAACATACTTAAAGGTGAAATAAAAATTATTTTAAAGTGTGATTTGAACATTGTTTCGCAAATCACACAAAACCCGATTTCTTTTTTTATATAATTGACTAAGCTCTGGAATTATGTTAAAACATTCAATGATTTTTTTTTTTAAAGTTCATGCTAGTAACCATAATGTTTCACTCACTGCAACATCATTGTGTTATAAACATATAATATTCTACTTTATGCTATAGAAAGATAAATATACTTTTATTTTCCTCAAATACATAAAGAACAGAACATATATGAACCATAAGAATAGCTACATGATAATGATATGCTAGTTATGTATTTTCAACTTGAACTACATTTTTTTTTTGTATTTTGTAACCCGTTATATACGAAGATGGGTCCAATGTAGTCATTTGTTCTCATTCACAAATTAAGAGTTTGTCTAAATGAACCATTGTCAGGTAATGTTAAACGATTGGTGATATATTTTTTCATCTTTTTAAAAAGTTAGATTCTGTCTGAATGAACCATTGTGTTGTATATTTAGATTTGTTAAATGTAGTTGTTTGTCTTCATTAACAAATTTAGATTTTTTTTTCTGAAGGAACCATCGTCAGGTCATGTAGAAAGATTGGTGAAAGGAAGTTGTTTGTTCTCTTTCATGAAATGAAAGAATATGCTGGTGAAATGTAAGAAGATGGGTGCAATTAAGCAATTCTGAATAACCTACGATTTTATAATGTTTGAAGACGGGTGAAATGCTGTTGTTTGTTCTCTTTTTCTTCAAAATATACCATGTAGTGATAATGTTAGAAGATGAGCGAAATGTAGTTGATTTTTCTCTTTTAGAGAGCAAGATTTACTGACTAAACCATGCTTTGGTGAACTAAGAAGATGAAATATAAAGTAGCTGCTTACATTATTTCACATTAAACTCTCTCAATGAACAAGTTTGTGATAACGCGAGGAGATGATTAAACTGTGTTTCTTTGTTCTCTTTGACAAATTTAAATGCCCTCTGTCATAGTCTGGGATGGTCAGTAGATGGTTGAACTTAAATTAATTAATCCATTGCACGAAGTGAAACTCCTTCTGAACGAACCATGCTTAGGTTATGTTTGAAATTGACTGAAATGTTGTTGTTTGTTCCCCTCCCTTAAGTTAGATTCTCTTAAAATGAACCATGCCTTTGTAATGTTAAAGATTGGTAAAACAAAGTTTTTGTCTCTTAAAAGGTATGATTCCCTCCGACTTAACCATGGTGTAATAATAGAAGAAGATAAATGAATATGGGTTGTGTTTGTCCTCTTTCGCTGATGAAAGGCCTCTGAATAAACCATGGTGTGGTAATTTAAGACGATTTATGAATTGTATTTGTCTTCTTTCAACATAGCGAGATGGTTGTCGAATGAACTATGGTGTGCTAATACTAGGTAATGGTTGAAGGTCAGTCGTTCTTTCGATTATCGCAGTCATATTGTTTATGCATATGCCATTGTGTGATAATGTTAACCGATTGGTGAAATGTTTTTGTTTGATCTCTTGTTACGACGTTTGTCGCCCTTTAATTGAACCATGGTGTGGTAAGAAGATGGGTGGAATGAGTTGTTTATTCTCTGTCACAAAGTTAGATTAAATCTCAATGAGCTATGGTGGGGTATTTTTTGAGCTCTTGCTGTTTGTTCTCTTTCACTAGTTCATATGAATTGTGTGATTATGTTGTGTGAAGAAGTGAAATGTAATCGTGTAAGATGCCCGTCAATAAACCGTGGTATGGTAACGCTAGAAGGCTCGAGACCACAGTTATCTGCCCCCCGTTGACCAAGATCCGGATGTGAATACAGAAAAAAAGAGTGCTTGTGTTCAAGTATCAATATTTTATTAAAATTGAATGAAAAAGAAGCAAAAAAATGTTCTTTTTGCAGAGAACTTGACTGAATTTGACACTCTTTTGCAGAAATTGATAGTTTTCAATGTAAATATTGGAAAAATCATAGCTTGTGGAAGTCTGAAAATTAGTTGTTTGTAGCCGATTGACTCCCTGGCGAAAGGGTTATGTATTTGAACTCCATTTTGACAGTCGGGTCAATGGTCAACATGGTGTTTTCTTGTGATTATATTTTGTGTCTTGAATTGTTCTAGAGATGCCATGTCCTTATTTTTCAATTGGGGTGTGTATAAAGTCAAAAGCCAGGTTAGTGTCTATATGAAACATATAGTAAAAATAACTGTGGTCTCACGCCAGAATAAGGGTGAAAACGTAGTTCTTTGTCTTTTTTCTCGAGGTGTTGAAGGAGAACTTGAGTGATGATGTTAGAAGATTGGTGAAAGGTTATTGTTTGTTCTCTTGCACTGTGTCATTTTAACTGTAGTAGTTGTTTATTGTTTTTACAAAGTTAGATGCTGTCTAAATGTTTAGTATGTCAGTAATGTTATAATATGGGTTCAAGAAGTTGTTCGTTTACTTCTCTATATGAGCCATACTGTGGTAATGTTAGACTTTTGGTTGATTATAGATTTGTTTTCCGTTTAAAAAATCAATACGAATGAACCTGTGTTTTAATAAATGGAGGTATTATCATGCATTATACATTTTACAATATTTAGTGAATATCATAAACAGTGGCCTTTCAACCTCTAAGTTGTTTTAAAATACTTTATTAATAATTAAGTAATATTAATCAATCAATCAATCACACAACAAGAACGTTGTTGACGTTAATTAATATGAAAATTGTATTCTTAAAAAACGTCAATTGAGCAAATATCAACATTTCCTATATCATATCGAATGTCGAGCTAGAATTCCGTCCAGCTCGACATTGCAGCTCGACATTGAATACTTGCTATATAATATCGAATGTCGAGCTAGAATTCCGCCCAGCTCGACATTGCAGCTCGGCACTGAATATTTCCGATGTAATATCGAATGTCGAGCTAGAATTCCGTCCAGCTCGACATTGCAGCTCGACACTAAATGTTTCCTACATAATATCGAATGTCGAGCTAGAATTCCGTCCAGCTCGACATTGCAGCTCAACATTGAATATTTCCTATATAATATCGAACGTCGAGCTAGAATTCCGTCCAGCTCGACATTGCAGCTCGACATTGAATATTTCCTATATAATATCGAATGTCGAGCTAGAATTCCGTCCAGCTCGACATTGCAGCTCGACATTGAATACTTGCTATATAATATCGAATGTCGAGCTAGAATTCCGTCCAGCTCGACATTGCAGCTCGACACTGAATATTTCCGATGTAATATCGAATGTCGAGCTAGAATTTCGTCCAGCTCGACATTGCAGCTCGACACTGAATGTTTCCTATATAATATCGAATGTCGAGCTAGAATTCCGTCCAGCTCGACATTGCAGCTCGACATTGAATATTTCCTATATAATATCGAATGTCGAGCTAGAATTCCGTCCAGCTCGACAATTCATCACGACATTGAATATTTCCTATATAATATCGAATGTCGAGCTAGAATTCCGTCCAGCTCGACATTGCAGCTCGACATTGAATACTTGCTATATAATATCGAATGTCAAGCTAGAATTCCGTCCAGCTCGACATTGCAGCTCGATACTGAATATTTCTTATGTAATATCGAATGTCGAGCTAGAATTCCGTCCAGCTCGACATTGCAGCTCGACACTGAATATTTCTTATATAATATCGAATGTCCAGCTAGAATTCCGTCCAGCTCGACAATTCATCACGACATTGAATATTTCCTATATAATATCGAATGTCGAGCTAGAATTCCGTCCAGCTCGACATTGCAGCTCGACACTGAAGATTTCTTATGTAATATCGAATGTCCAGCTAGAATTCCGTCCAGCTCGACATTGCAGCTCGACACTGAATATTTCTTATATAATATCGAATGTCCAGCTAGAATTCCGTCCAGCTCGACAATTCATCACGACATTGAATATTACCTATATAATATCGAATGTCGAGCTAGAATTTCGTCCAGCTCGACATTGCATCACGACATTGAATATTTGCTATATAATATCGAATGTCGAGCTAGAATTCCGTCCAGCTCGACATTGCAGCTCGACATTAAAGATTTGCTATTTAATATCGAATGTCGAGCTAGAATTCTGTCCAGCTCGACATTGCAGCTCGACATTGAAGATTTGCTATATAATATCGAATGTCGAGCTAGAATTCTGTCCAGTTCGACATTGCAGCTCGACATTGAAGATTCGACATTGCAGTTCGACATTGAATATTTGATATATATTATCGAATTTCGAGCTAGAATTCCGTCCAGCTCGACATTGCAGCTCGACATTGAATATTTGCTTTATAATATCGAATGTCGAGCTAGAATTCCGTCCAGCTCGACATTGCAGCTCGACACTGAATATTTCTTATATAATATCGAATGTCGAGCTAGAATTTCGTCCAGCTCGACATTGCAGCTCGACATTGAATATTTCCTATATAATATCGAATGTTGAGCTAGAATTCCGTCCAGCTCGACATTGCAGCTCGACACTGAAGATTTCCTATATAATATCGAATGTCGAGCTAGAATTCAGTCCAGCTCGACATTACAGCTCGACATTAAATACTTGCTATATAATATCGAATGTCGAGCTAGAATTCAGTCCAGCTCGACATTGCAGCTCGACATTGAAGATTTCCTATATAATATCGAATGTCGAGCTAGAATTCAGTCAAGCTCGACATTGCATCTCGACATTGAAGATTTCCTATATAATATCGAATGTCGAGCTAGAATTCAGTCCAGCTCCACATTGCAGCTCGACATTGAATATTTCCTATATAATATCGAATGTCGAGTTAGAATTCCGTCCAGCTCCACATTGCAGCTCGACATTGAAGATTTGCTATATAATATCGAATGTCGAGCTAGAATTCCGTCCAGCTCGACATTGCAGCTCGACATTGAAGATTTGCTATATAATATCGAATGTCGAGCTAGAATTCCGTCCAGCTCGACATTGCAGCTCGACATTGAAGATTTGCTATATAATATCGGATGTCGACCTAGAATTCCGTCCAGCTCGATATTGCAGCTCGACATTGAAGATTTCCTATATAATATCGTATGTCGAGCTAGAATTCCGTCCAGCTCGACATTGCAGCTCGACACTGAATACTTCCTATGTAATATCGAATGTCGAGCTAGAATTCCGTCCAGCTCGACATTGCAGCTCGACACTGAATAATTCCTATGTTATATCGAATGTCGAGCTAGAATTCCGTCCAGCTCGACATTGCAGCTCGACACTGAATACTTGCTATATAATATCGAATGTCGAGCTAGAATTCCGTCCAGCTCGACATTGCAGCTCGACACTGAATGTTTCTGATATAATATCGAATGTCGAGCTAGAATTCCGTCCAGCTCGACAATTCATCCCGACATTGAATATTTGCTATATAATATCGAATGTTGAGCTAGAATTCCGTCTAGCTCGACATTGCAGCTCGACATTGAAGATTTGCTCTATTATATCGAATGTCAAGCTAGACTTCTGTCCAGCTCGACATTGCAGCTCGACATTGAAGATTTCCTATATAATATCGAATGTCGAGCTAGAATTCCGTCCAGCTCGACATTGCAGCTCGACATTGAAGATTTCCTATATAATATCGAATGTCGAGCTAGAATTCCGTCCAGCTCGATATTGCAGCTCGACATTGAATATTTCCTATATTATATCGAATGTCGAGCTAGAATTCCGTCCAGCTCGACATTGCAGCTCGACATTGAATATTTCCTATATAATATCGAATGTCGAGCTAGAATTCCGTCCAGCTCGATATTGCAGCTCGACATTGAATATTTCCTATATTATATCGAATGTCGAGCTAGAATTCCGCCCAGCTCGACATTGCAGCTCGACATTGAATATTTCCTATATAATATCGAATGTCGAGCTAGAATTTCGTCCAGCTCGACATTGCAGCTCGACATTGATTATTTCCTAAAGAATATCGAATGTCGAGCTAGAATTCCGTCCAGCTCGACATTGCAACTCGACATTGAATACTTGCTATATAATATCGAATGTCGAGCTAGAATTCCGTCCAGCTCGACATTGCAGCTAGACACTGAGATTTCCTATATAATATTGAATGTCGAGCTAGAATTCCGTCCAGCTCGACATTGCAGCTCGACATTGAAGATTTCCTATATAATATCGAATGTCGAGCTAGAATTTCGTCCAGCTCGACATTGCAGCTCGACATTGAAGATTTTCTATATAATATCGAATGTCGAGCTAAAATTCCGTCCAGCTCGACATTGCAGCTCGACACTGAATGTTTCTTATATAATATCGAATGTCGGGTTAGAATTCCGTCCAGCTCGACATTGCAGCTCGACATTGAAAATTTGCTATATAATATCGAATGTCGATTGTCGATTGCCGATGGCTGAGCCAACTTCACACACATCGTCCTTGTTACAAAAGCTGTTGTGGCTATAGAACTGTGTTTTCAAGATAATTGGGGGGGGGGGGTCAAATGTGTTGAAAAATGTAGAACTCCAATAGCACATCATTATAATAATTCACATGATCTGTATTAATAATTATAGAATAATGAAAATATATTGTCTGTGTAATTTGAAGATTTTGAGATTGAATAAACTTTACATAACAGATTCGGCCTTTTCGTTAACACTCTTTGTCTCCCAACACATAGTTTGATAATTTATAAAATATTTTCAACACATGAGCGTTCTATATCAAAAGGAAATACTTTTTATATTACCACAATTAATTAAGTTGATAAATGTAATTATGCATCTGAACAATAATTTAATGTTTTTTGTAACTTATGTGAACTGCATCCATTATTTCATGGACATTAAGTAAAATATGCTTTCTATAGCGTAAAGGCGACACCAAATAAATATATTGTTCATCGGATTTGTGCAAAGAAATGTAGTACGCGAGCGAAAAACAACAACATCTTTTTCAGTTTTCCTAAAGTCGAAAGAGCTAGAAGAGCGAAAGATATTTTTTTTTTTTATCAATATAAATAAGAGAGATTGTTCAATAGAATTGGCTTTTGACCCATTTGAAAACAGTCTTGAACTCAACCTCTACTCGACAATGAAAAAACGTTCGAATATATCGCGACGTTCACTTCATTTCATTACGTTATGTACGATCTGAGAACATGACGTTAGAGGTCACCTCAAGAGATCCCGGGTCAGCATCGTCACCAACGACGCCATTTAAAGTTTCAACCAAACCTGCTACGTTACGAACGTTATCATTGGACATGATTTCGTGCACATGCTTATGAATATGCAAGTTATAAAGGTTAACTTGAGGTGACCTCTAACGTCATGTTCTCATATCGTACATAACGTAATGAAATGAAGTGAACGTCGCGATATGATTTTAATGAGATTGCCTGAATCACTAAACATCATTTGCAACTGTATTTAGAAGTTAATTAAGATTACGTATGTTTTAAATAATGATGTTTTACACAGTCAGCACCAAACATCAGACTCCATATTATTTTCAATTTCTTGACTTAATTTCGTTTTGATTATCGCAGTAAATGCAATAAGATGTGCTAATCGAAATGAACAGTACAAGGGTATGTTCAGAGTACTTTTATAGTGAGTGCGTTGTTTTTTTAATCCCAGATTATGCTGTAAACCCCCCCCCCCCAGAAATTAAGGTTATAAACTAAGGTTAGGCTTACTGATTTTTGGTCTATTCGGACCAGTACTGATCACTATTTGTGAAAAGGTATTTGTTTGGAACTGTTTTTTTTGTCAGTATTTGGTAAAAAAACTTTGAAGCATCAATTTGTACCAAAAATTGAAACATATTCCTGATGAGTCCAGCTGTCATTTTCCGCATGGAAGTCATAAGTTCATATTCTGGTATCGATCATCATGAATTGAATCAATTAATAGTTAATTGAGTCATTGTCCACCATTACGATTTCTATCCAAGAAAGAATAACGTTTTACGCAATATAAATAGCTACCAGTATCAGATACACTTGTAATACACACATTAGATGCATAATACACACATTAGATGCACAAGTTGTATTGCATAGTTAATGCTTCTATAGTGAAAGAAATAATTAACAATGGCTTCGAGCATGGTCACAGCACATTTAATATAAAAATAAGATTAAATTATCAAAACTCAAGCAACAGTGTTTATACAGGAAGCCGCCGTTCCGATTAAATGTATTGAATCCAATGCCAAAACAATCAATATACAGTATCGAAGTACATGCATCGGTTACTTCCCTTTACAAAAACAATAAAACTAGCGTTGAAATATTATAATTTATTATATAGTTTTTTAAAAATATTATTTCCACAAAAGGTTGGCGTTAAAGATGTAGGAGCGGTCGCACAAAAAAATAATTGTTTTGATTTTTTCGAAAAAAGTAGGTGCGTTAAATCCGCGG
The DNA here is from genome assembly GCF_026914265.1 of Mya arenaria. NCBI lineage: Eukaryota > Metazoa > Mollusca > Bivalvia > Myida > Myidae > Mya > Mya arenaria. The sequence continues at coordinate 13,951,505 of NC_069123.1, forward strand.
AACGAAACATCATTTTGGTGTTGCCTAAGGTCATCTTATTTGGACCTTTGATGTAGTTGGAAACTTTATCGTCATCCAAACGATGAAAATAAAGAAAACAAACACTTGAAAATACCAAGCCATGTATTTATTACCGATGTGTAGAAAAAATGGCTAACTAGTTTTGGTTATTACCATGCAGACTAGTTAAAGCTCAAAGAAGATTTTAAAATAGCACACCATGGCATGTCAATTTAAGGATTATGTTAAATTTAATATCTATGCAAGGTCAATGTATGTTTAAAAAAATCAAGGAAGAAATAAATAGAAAGACACGTTTGAAAGTATACACATCCACGACGTTTGGTAAGGTTTGATGAATCAATTAATTGTTCAATTACAATTGATGTCCTATTTTAAAATTTATTTTATAAACTCTTGATAGTAATCCGTATTCCTCGTGCATTATTTGTTACGATTCACTTTTTACTAAACATTGAGTCCAAGCAATAACAGATATTTGTTTTGCTGTATGTCGTTTTTATATTTGTTTTGTTTCATGAATAAACCATCATTTATATCGATTATATAATATGTAGTATGATCTATTTGGTTAAATTGAAATAACCATGTATTCTTGCGCTGTTTATTGCCGTATATTGTTCAAAAGTATAACCATAAATACTTTATCTATATTAATTACGAAACGGCTCCTGATTATAACAGAAATATGATACTGTTTTATTTTCAATATATTAAATGTGTCACCTGAATGGCGTCTTTTAACTAAAACTGATGAATAGTTATCATTTAACCTACATAAAATTATCAATACTGTTCCCGTCGGGATTTTACAATATCACATGACTTTACAAAAAGTAGTAAATTAGTTTATTTTGTTGTTGTTGATTTTGTTGTGATGTTTGTTTTTGCTGGTGTAAGGGAAGTAACACTGTAAGGAATTTGATCATGAGAGAGTGAGGCATTTTCTATTTTCTCCATAATGAAGAGACAGCGCGCTCAACTTTTCCGCCGCCTTACAGGGTAAGGATTGAAACGTTTTGACGGAACATACATGGACCACTGTAAAATTAGAGTAGAATGATGCCTGCGAAGATTTGTGGAAAATACAACAGCATTCTGCCTTTAATGAAATTCAGACTTGATGGTTGTGCACAGAAAAGTATAAATCAAAATTGATAATGAACAAAACAATAATAAAATTATGCTCTTTTGATAGCTAAATGCAAAGACAAGTCCTACTGGATATTGAAACTCTTACATAGCTCTCGGGTTTTGTTACATTAAGACTGAAAGTGTCTGAATATACTGTTTGTCGATTGAGTATTGTGGAAATCTTATAACATCATCATTGACTGGCAAACACTGTGCATTGTTGTTTAAAACAAACCATCAAAAAAAAAATTAATTCCAAAATAAATGTTACACATGTGTTTCCATAAATGCAGTCGGAAGTAACTAGTTGTACACAAAGCTGCTTTTTTTCAACAGTATTTCTATGATTTGTTAAAGGGTAATATATTTTATATAAAACTGTTTGTGAATATAAATATTCATTTTCACTATTTGTGTGCAGTGCATTATACACCTTTTTATTTAAAAGAAATGAATATTGCCTTGTGATATGAAAAGTGACGTTAAACTTCACCACACTCAGAGGGTTCGGAACCACAGTTAACTAACTTGGTATATTCAAGTAGGTTGGGTGGTTGAGTACCATTGAATAAACTCTCAATGCAATACGTCAGGTAGTTGCTGAGATATTAACCTATGTGTGCTAACATGCAAAACCTTATTATAACCAGAATTTCTGAGTCGCAAAATGAAGGAGTCGCATAATGAAGGGGAAAATTTATATAATATGCAAGATATAATTATCTTATTTGATTAATAATGTAGGTTGAATGGTTGGAAGCCGGTGTATAAAGTTTCAATTCAATAAATGATGTATTCGCTAAGGTATTGACTTAAAAGTGATTACATGCAAACCCTTTACCATAATTTCTATGTCGAATAAAAAAGGGCAATTATTTAAACTTAATGCAAACTACAGTTATCTTCCTTAGTTATTTAAGTAGATTGGATTGTTGAGTATCATTGTATAAAGTCTCAATGCATTACATCAAGTAATTGCTGAGATATTAACCGATGTGAGCTTACATGCAAAACCTTAACCAGAATTTCTAAGTCAAATAATATAGGCCCATAATTTGCATAATATTAAAAAAGAGATATCTAACTTCATACCTTTAGAATGTTAGATGGTTGGGAATTCATATTTAAAGTTTCAATGCAATATATGATGTACTTGCTGAGATATTGACTTAAATGTGGTTACATGCAAAACCTTAACCAGAATTTTTAAGGCGAATAATAAAGGGCAATTATTGGCATTAAATGCAAACTACAGTTATCTAACTTGAATAAATAAGTAGGGTTGATGGTTGGGCACCATTTTATAAAGTTTCAATGCAATACATTAAGTAGTTGCTGAGATATTAACCTATGTGTGCTTACATGCAAAACCTTAACCAGAATTTTTAAGTAAAATAATAAAGGCCCGTTATTTGCAATATATTCAAATAATTGTTATCTATCTTTATATATTTAGTAGGTTAGATATTTGGGAACTCAAATCCAAAGTTTCAATGCAATAAACGATGTTTTTACTGAGATAATGACTTAAAGGTGCTTACATGCAAAACCTTAACCTAGGTGTGACGCCGATGTCGACGCTAAGGTGAGTATTATAGCTCCCCTTCATTCTTCGAAAAGTCGAGCTAATAATCATCATACAAAATAAATGAAACAAACATTCATGTTTAACAACTACATAATGTCATGAATATGTAATAATACTTTATAATACATATTTATATAAAACATCTAATTGACTGCAAATTAAAAACAAATCACACGATGTAATGATTATAAATATCATCGCATTCATATCATTTTAATATGTCGAAAAACATTATTAATGACATACATAAATAGATTAATACAACTTTAGCTTTTTTCAACTTTTATTAAATTTTTTTCAACCATACTTAGCTCACCCTTAACATGAACGCGAAAGCATAGGATAATGCCATGGTTAATTTAAATAATTTAAGTCAAATAAGAGTTGTATGTACTTAAGTGCCACTTTGAAGCCCTTAACCCTGACGGCGTACTCCAGGGGTAATGAAAGGAATTCAGTCAATAGTGTACATCCGGCTCCAATTGAATAAATATAATAGACATCTTAGCACTATGTGATAAAACAGTGAAGTCCACAAATGTTCTATATGTGTTGGGTGCTTAATGCAAAACATACTCCTGTGTGTGATTATAAGATCAGATACGGACTCATATTGTTTGTATGTGGTTTTAAATTTCCGTGGGCAAAAGCTGCTTTAAACTAGCAAAGTCACCCTGCAATTGCTTAACTGATCTATTAAAGAGATTATTAGGGTTTTGTTTGAGATAATCTTAAATATTCGTTATTGTGGTTCGTATCTTTGTAGCTTGCGTAAATTCGTGCAGCAATGTTGTCCGGAAAACAATGTGACCATGACAGTATTTTTAATTATGCAAAATGTGTTTCTATGCATGTTTACTACAGTAATCAATTCTGTTTTTCTTGTTATTATACGCAAGTCTGCTTAAAAAACAAGTGACATAAGTGGCCTCGCGTGTCATATCAAGCGCGTAAAATGACATGCAATGATCAATAAGTGTATTTATTAGCATAAGTTTTGAGACACGGAGTAGAAGAAAAAACAACGAAGGATAATGACGGTCTTAAGAGTTGTTTTTGTGTTGATGCTATTCATGACGCTGTGTCATGGAAGGAGAAGGAATTGCAGGCGCCTGTATGTAATTATGTTTTTAATTTGTTTATATCAATTTTATTATTTTAATTCTATTAAATTTCAGTATCTTCCCTCATACGGAAATACGGAATTCTTCAAAGGGTACATATTTTGAAAAACAAATGATTAATAAAACATATCAATTCGTCACATGTAGGCATACATCATTTATAATGCTGATGCTTTGATGGTGTATTGCCGAATAGTTATTGGTAGAAAGGGATGTAGTTTAGTTGTATTTATACTTTTCTTGAACCGGCACACCTTCACCTTATATATATCTCTCTCTCTCTTTGGGGTAAGACTGGGAAGAGTTTGACAAGAGTTTGAGAATATAAGTGCATAGAACCTAGCTAATGTATAGACTAGAATTATCCTGAATAACTGGTCACATTTAGAATCCTTTGGTAAAGCCGGGTTCATAGTTCAAATTGACTTCATCCCCGGCCGGTATGTTAACTTCTTGTAAATAATCAAACAACGGCCCGGCTCCGTCATCTATTGACTTACAATAAGTGAAACAGGTCTCAGTTAATGTTTGTATTATTATTATTAAGATAAATAATTACTCTAAGAATAAGTATTATAAAATGTTATTAATAATGTAGGAAATGAAAAACATAGCATGGTGTGTGAATGTGCGTCAATGGTTTTAGAATGTGTGTACATTGACTGTATTAAATTATTTGTATTTTGAAATGTGTTCTAATAAAACACGGATATTTGAACATCACATAGTGAATACAATACGCTTTGATAGGCAATGTGGCCTCGAGTGCTTCATAGAGGTGTATGTCGACGTGACTTTAAAAATGCAATCGCGTAATACCCCCGTTTTTGGCGAGTAATAAATTACGAAAACTTTGCTATGACTGAGATCTCTTATACTTGCTAGAGGCAATCTCATTGTTGGAGATTGTTCTATTTATTTGTTCAGATTGGATAATATGTCTAACATTACCATTATAGCCCAGACTGCAAATGCGGAGACTTCTGTGTGGAACGTAACAGTAACATGAGCTGTTTGAACGGATACAACTGTGTGTGCAAAACAGGTAATACTATTTACAACGTTATGTTGTTGAATAATTAAAAACAAGCTTGTCATAACTGCGTGTTTACCATTGTATTTAAATACAATGGGATTCAGTTCATTGACATTTGTTTGAATGTTTAAGGCTCCTCTTTGATCGATAGCTTCCTGAGATAATAGTTCTTTCGATGCGTTTAGAATATTAATATATACGGTAATTTGACTCATTGTCAGTTGACTTACTTGTAAGCATATGCTCATCAATTCAAATGAGGTTTTTGCAGATAATTTTTCATTATGTTAATTTTACTACTGTTTGCAAATAAGCCAAGAGAAACATGCTCGTTAATCAACTGAACAAATTGAGATCACAATGCAAGTTGCTGCGAATAGACAGTCAAGTTGTAGCGCCTTAACGGCGGCCTATTGTGTGAAACGGTCAATGATATCCCAATTTGCTGAAGGCGGTATACAGGTTTTTGTTTGTTTGTCGATTGATATGCAACATGATTAGGTTGCCACTGATTCTTAGTTCACTTGGTGGTTTTGGGTAGAGAAACAAACACGAATAGTCAGTGCTTTAGAGCATTGAAATGCTAGGTTCTTTTGCAAACAATAGTATTACTGTAATATACAATATGCTCTCTGACATTTAATCACTTATCTTGTTTTACAACTATAGTATTTTCTCATTATCTTTACTTTCAACAGGTTGTATCGTTTTTAACACTTTCCTACCAGCTGGATCAAGATCACGTGTTCATTGCAACCTTTGTTCATGTCCAGTAAACCCACCAATTCCCGATCCAACCACAGGAATACCAGCTGTAAGTCTTAAAGATAATTAAGGATTGATCGCATTATTTCTTGCGTTTATGTTATAAGAACGCAAAATGGTACGCGAGAACATTCCATGAAGCGCGCCAGCGTTTCTTAGTAATTTGCTCGCTAGCCCTACTGCTTTCATACAACAAAAACGTAAGAAAAAATGCTATCAATATTTTTATTTACATTTTAAATCATAATTCATAACGAATGAAAATAAGCAGTAAATTCTGCAATTTGTATTTGTTTTTTAATAGAAATGCTACTGCAACATACGTTTGAATCAAAGAATAACTGAAAGTTGTAACGTCAACTATTATTGGTTATACGACGTCGCGCTAATCCAATCGAAACCCAATATTGAATCAAACCATGACGTCATATCTTCTTGATAATCACACAATATGAAGGTCACGTATAACTATTCCACTTCTTTATGCAAACTTCCTACGCTTCTGACTCCGTGAATATATTATTATATGAATTAAATAACCTACGCTCATTATGCAACATTTAATACGAAACGAAACGCATCAGCATAGTTACAAATAAAATAAATGAGTATTTCTTTAAACTTTTTCTCTCATTCTAGTGTACAAGAGTCGCATGGTGCGACGCACCACCAGGAACAGACGTGTACCCCAGCAACCCTAGCTGCCAAAGAAGAGGCTACGGCGACCGTGACAATTAGCTGCTGTGGAAACTTATAAACTACCAAATAATATAATATCCCTTTGAAGTTAGGAGCGAATAAAAAAAATCACAAACATAAAAAACATCAAACTATATTTTCTTGTTTCTTAGGGCCGGGTAAAGAGCATAAAATCATAAGAAACACAATCAACAAATTACCAAATTGGCGGATTAACTAACAAACATACTTTTGTCGATATCACTAAAGCAGTGAAGACAAAAAAAGGCTAAATAGGAGTATATCGGAAATAAGCTAAACATATATGTAAACAGTGCTTTATTTCAAGATTTTCTGTAAACAAAATGCATCAGTAAGAGACATTTGATATGACATTGTTTTAAAGAATTAAAATTTGAGATAGGTCACTGCCTTTAGAAAATAATCTGTTATAATAATCTGGTAATTATCATACCAAACCTTCTCTAGTTAGAACGTGGACAACTTAGTGGACACCGTCCATGAGTCTGACCGCCACATAAACGCGTGTAAGCCGCACCCGCAACGCGCCGTAGCAGAAGCCATCCAATCTTATGACGTGGGTTTAGGCAAAACAATGAAATCTCAATGAGATAACGATTATATTTCATTTCATGAACACCGGAAGTAGATATTTCCACTAAATTACGGGTGGAAATTGTCTTCGTTTATAGAAGCGGGTGGAAATTGTCTCAGTTTATAGAAGCGGGCGGAATTTGCCTGCATAAAAGAAGCGACCGAATATTGTTTTTTTTCTTCTTTGATAAATTTAACTTTCGTGTATCGGCTTTACGTATTTTACAGACCATTGTTCGGAAACATGACAAAGGGAAACATTGTTAGCCTTGAATGACGTTTATCTTATTTTAACGTATAAAAGCATCAGACAAAACTTATTCCCGGAATATTCAATACACATGCTATGAAAATATATTGGTTTTGGCCGAAAAAGAAGCTGCATACTTATTACACACATATGTGTAACATTTAATCAGACATAAAAACAAGGATCTATTGCTAGGTAGCGCAAAAAAATAAATAAAACATGAGTGAGGAAGAAGCAGATTATTTACCTGATTCAGATTTACAAATTCCGACAGAAAGTGGACTTGGATATAGTGTAGAAACTCAAAATAGATTCTCAGGAATGACGGACTCAGGTGAAATTCAAAATGGCGGTTATGAAAACTGGACAGTGATCAACAATAAGCAGAGAGATGCTAAGAGAAAAAGAATGTCCTTGGGGAGTCAGAGTAGTGTTACAAGTGATAGCTTCAGTAAGTTCTCACAAGATGAGAAATTGAATCATATTTTTAAATGCATGAATCAAAATAGTCAGACACTGTTAAAAGTAGATCAAAATCAAACCAAATGCCTTTCGGACATACATGAGTTATTAATCAATATCAATTTTGTAAATGATCGAGTTATCGAAATTGAAAAACAACTGAGTGAGCATGATCGACTTTTGAAATTACTAGCATACAAATCATTAGATAGTGAGGCTAGGGACATGAGGAATAACCTGATATTTTATGGCATCAGTGAAAATGGACACCAAGGGAATTCCGAAGCTAGAATTATACTTGATCTCTTGGAAGAACAGATGGAAATGAAAACAGAAGATATATTAATAGATAGAGCACACCGCCTTGGAAATATAAGGTACGTTCCAAGAGATAAAAGGACAGACCCGAAACGACCTATTATAGCTAGATTTCACTACTATCAAGATACAGAAGAAATTCTAAAGAAAGCATACATGCTAAAAGGTACAAGATACGGCATTGATCGCCAATATCAACAGGAAATTATGAGGGCCAGGAAAGAACTGTATAACTCAAATGCTGTAAAAGATGCCAGGCAACACAGAAAAAGGTGCAAATAAAGTTCCCAGCTAAATTATCCATAGACGATAGATTTGTGGATGACAAGTTCCCAGAGTGGTACACAGTACTTAGAGGCAACAGGATTCCTGAAACGGTCTCACAACAAAACTTTAGACAACAAAAATCAACAATCAGAAACCAATCAGTGACAGCACTCCTCGAGACAATGTTTTCAAACCTTTTGAACACGCCCCCTCAAAGGTAAACAACATACATGCGGCTCAATCGCCATCACGTGACATACATGTATCCGAACCAAATATACATGCCGGGGAAGCAGCAAATTAGTATGTAAACAACGTCTTATCTGCAGTGAACGCACACACAGTCCATCATAGAGAGCCATCGAGAAGCCGATCGGGTGTACGTAAATCCAAAACTAACACTTATAATCCAAACACACACGATAAAACACAAAAAAACATCAGCACCGACCTCACGTGAATCAGATGCCAGAACAAGGCAAGCAGCTAAAAATAAACCACGGGAAAACCAGCATCGAGATAATTCATCCCACTCACCAGCTGATACGGGTCAGGGGTCAGCCGCGGATTAGGGAGGCGTGGAGGAAATGACTTAAAATTTTGTTTGTTGAATGAGCAAGGACTTGTTGGTCGTAGATATAACAAATCGCAAACTGACGATTTAATATCAATTTTTCAATGATCATGATATCATTTTATTAACCGAAACATGGTCAAATGAACTTTATGATAATGGTGTGGAAGGTTTTTCGTATTACACTCTTCACAGGACATTGAAACACTCAAGAGCAGTTCAATCATGATAGTAGTGGCCTTATTGTATACATTTCCAATGCTATTCATAATTATGTTTCATTAGTTAAAACGGTGGATGATTCTATGCTATGGTTAAAACTCAAATCCCACTTAGTGGGCTTAGACGATGATTACTTTGTATGTCTATGTTACAATGTACCTACAAATAGTAGTCGCGAAGGAATTGCACAAACAGATTTATTTGATTATATTGTTAATGACATTATTGATTTTGATAATGATTTTGAAAATCTAACTTATATTATCTTAGGCGATTTAAATAGCAGGGTAGGAAAGTAAAATGATTTTGTACAGGAAGAATTTTTACAAAACATCAATTTAATGCCGGACGATTATATGGAAGACGATTTTTTAGCTAGAAATACCCAAGACTCAATTAAAAACGAAAACGGTAGATTATTAATTCTGCGAATAATGAATGGTAGGTTGGGTAATGATAAGGGTATCGGGAAGTTTACATGTATAAAATATAATGGTCGTAGTGTGGTTGATTATGTGTTATGTAACCCGACATTAATCCCACACATATCGTCTTTTACTATACACGATCCAAACATTATGAGTGACCATTGTGCAATATCATTTTCATTACTAAAAGGGCTAAATACAAACCATCGTGACACTGTAAATAAAAGGGAGGTATATAGTGCAAACCGATACATAGATTATCTGTATAGATGGGACAATGACAAAATTGAAAATTTCCAATCTGCTCTGGGAAATGAAGCGTTCAAATAAAAATTAGATACATTGACAACTAATTTGATAAGAGCAACTTATAGAAGAAAACTTAAGGTATTAGCCATGTAATACAACTCGGGAAACATCGGGTAACATCGACATATATCGCCACTCGCCGTAACAGATCGCGACGAACATCGGGCGTATTCGGCCTGTACCTGATGTTGCTATTTTTAGAAACAGAAGGTATTTCCCGGCTATTCATAGGTCAATAATGGAATTTCTACATCGTAGGATTTGGAAACATTGTGATGTTTTTCTCATGAATATACGTTTAAAATAAATAAGCATTAAAAGTACACGCTGACAGTTGATTACGATACATCTAACAATTTGAGTCATTACAGTAAAACATGGATTATAAGTGAAATATACGCGTAAGAGAAGATTTTCTCTCGAAAAAACGAACTGTCAACAATCGGCATGGAACTGGGATATTCAGATATTCGTATCAAAGGGCTCTGAATGTAAGTATCCTTGAGCAGTTTTGTACGTTGATGTGTTCAAAAACGTTTGTTTTTAATTTATCTTTGGAATTCTTAAATCATTTTTATTAGCTAAATGTTTAGACAGCATGTTCATATTTTACATGTACTTATGTACATGTTACATATTTTTATATGTACTTATGTACATAACTTATGTTTAAGATATGATATGAGTATGTAATCTTTAAATTGATTGTTTTATCTTAGAAAAATATTCGACTTAAATTTTTGTTTAAAAATGATGTGTTTTGGTACGTGACCTATTTCTAACATACCACAATACATGTACATGCCCGTTCTTTGTTTACAAAATGCATATTTTCAAAATTAACCTGTGAAAAAAAGTTGTATATGGTTTGGGGCTTGAAGCCGCATCTGCTAGGACACTATTGACATTCATTGGCTTGGTTTAGTTCTCGTTAAAACCCCATACTGTTGTGAATCATTATCAACCATATGCACAACAACTACACATTTGTGCCTACCAACCCTTACTCTTGGCTTAAACAGATATTAGTGCAGAATGTATAATACTTGTGCATTTGTATTTTACGGTGGTAGTTTCTGCTGGTTGATAATTAGAAGTCTTATTTCTTTCAGGCAGGAAAATGACTGAATATTACTTAGTCAACAACACTGGGTTATGAAGAATTCCAGCCTGCATTTAATACTATGTTGGATCCATGAGAGCGGATTTGACAGCCATATCCATCCACAAGGCAGTCGCATCTGATCGAGATAATGTGAGTATTTCATATAAAACATATTTGACTTGGTTTTTGTTTTTATAAACACACTGTATTCAATAATCAAGTGGTGGTGGTGGTGGTGGTGATGGTGGTCAAGTGGTGGTGGTGGTGAAGATGATGATGATGATGATGATGATGATGATGATTATGATGATGATGATGATGATGATGATGATGATGATGATGATGATGATTATGATGATGATGATGATGATGATGATGATGATGATGAATTTTATTGATAAATTTAATAATTTTCTTTATATATATACATGTATGTATCAGCTTGTTGTTGTTTTTTCAAAATAATGTCGAGAAATATTAAACTGTTTATATTTTATATTGTATATGTATGGCAGTATAATTATCTATACTAATTAGTTAGAAAGGCTTTAAAGTACAACTTTTTTCCTTTACAGCACTAAACATTCTTGATGGGTAAAGTACCTGAAGGTGCATGAAAACCAAATCAGCATTGACTCAGCATTGAGTATTTATCATCTGTGCACACACTACAAGTACAAAGCCTGGGAACAGAGCAAACTTCAACTGTTGAAGAGTGAATAATTATTGTGAAAAAAAACTAATTGTTAGAATACCAATGACAAAATAAAACAGATAGACATCAAATTACCCACAGAGATTGTTTACATGTTATAATATTAAAAAACAACAACATTAGTTGAGAACTTTCACTCTGATATTTTTGGAGCGGCGAGCCCACTTAGTGTTCTTGTTTCTTCACATATTTTAGTTTAAAAGTACACTCATTTGTTTTAAACTCTGTATTCTGAGTTAGTATCATAAGTAAAATTCATTTATTTTAAAGAGTACATTTTATGAATAAGTCCAATTAAGCTTTATAAATTTTTACAAGAAAAAGTTGATTTTTAAGCATTTTATTAGCTATAAAAATGTATGGTAACATGACATTATGTATATTTTCTTCAAAACTGGACGGTAAACTATCATAAATTGTCTTTTAAATTGTTCAATAGACATCATAGATAATATCTAAAATGATTTCAGCAGCTTGCCTTATAGTTAACTATTTTTTATGAATTTTATAAAACTGCTATATATTTTCAAACATCGAAAAACTGCTCTTTTCCGAAGAATCATAAGATCAATCAAAATGATTTTTTTCCATGTGTTTCAATAATGTGTTCGTTTGAACTTTAGTTTTCTGTTAACTGAAGTTTATTTTACCAGAAACTGTTGTGTTTATTTCATAATCTCTGATAATGCGAAAAAAATTCAAATATAGGCAAAATATTTACTTGTCGCTCTTTGTAGCCCTTGGAGTTTGGGGGTGGGTGTAATGAAACATAAATAACTTTTTTAATTCACGGTAAAAAATCTTTGAAATTTGGATAAAAGTCCCATAGTGTACCGTGATTATAACTATGTTGTCGGTTAAAGCTTTTAAAAAAGTGTGTATTATGTGGCTAATACCTTAAATACTTTTTACGCATAGTTTGGTAACATATGTGACCCTTTTTTGAGAAAAAGACAGGTCATCGCAACAGGCCTTCTAGTAACAAAACTAATAAATGGTTCGATAATGAATGCGAGGATAAACGCAAAGATTTTTTCAAAAAACTTAATAAATACAGAAACGACGATTCGCCAAACAATAGGTCAGCTATGACTAAAACTAGAACCGAATATAAAACTCTTTTGCGGTCTAAACGTTATCAACTCGACAAAAGCGTCACCGAGAAGCTACTGGATGCTAGATATAAAAATGCAAAAATGTATTGGAACATGTTAAAAGACTGTCAAAATCACAAACAGAATTCTTTAAACGTAACTATATCTCAATTTGAGCAATATTTCAAATCTATCAACGACCCAAACTCTGTCTTCTATCAAGAGGATGAAGATACATAATATTTCAATAACAGATTTCTAAATGGGGAATTGCAAATAATGTTCTCAGAGTTAGATATTGAAATCTCAAAAGAAGAAATCAAACAAGTATGCTCTCAATTAAGTAATGGGCGCTGGGGAGGACCCGATCTAATAATATTAAATGAATTTCATAAATATTGTTTTTCCTACTTATCGAATTATTTCAGTGCACTATTTAATAATATATTGAAACAAGGCTACTTCCCTAATCAATGGACGGTAGGCTATATTATACCATTATTTAAGAAGGGGGACCAAAACCTCCCAGAAAATTACAGGGGAATTACCTTACTAAGTACTTTAGGGAAACTTTTCACAAGAATAATAAGTAATCGATTAAATACATGGGCCGAAAATTACTCCATTTAAACTGAAGCGCAAGCAGGATTTAGGAAAAATAATATGGGAACAGTTGACAATATCTATGTCCTTAATGGTGTCATTGAACATATTCTTAACCAAAATAAGAAACTGTATGTCTTCAACGTAGATTTTACAAAGGCCTTTGACCTTTTGGTGGGAGGTAACATCTTCTACAAACTTATTAGATACGGAATACGTGGAAATATGATGAAAACAATATACTCGCTTTATAGTAATGTTAAATCAAGCATAAAGTTAAAAAATGAAGTAAGTGAGGCATTAGTCTCCTCACTTGGTACAAGACAAGGGGACTGTTTATCCCCTTTTATATTTTCCATGTACATTAATGATTTAGAGGAAGAATTTATACTCTGGGTTTTCAGGGGATCAATTTAAACACATTACAACTCTTGTTACTGCTTTACGCAGACGATATAGTGGTATTTGCAAATTCAGAAGTAGAACTGCAAAACGGACCAAATATTCTTAGAAATTACTGTCAAACCTGGAAACTGGTTGTAAATGTTAACAAAACTAAGGTCATGGTATTCCGAAAAGGCGGAAGACTACTAAATAATATCAAATTATTTTACGGAGATTGCGAAATTGAGATTGTTAACAAATTCACGTATTTAGGAATCACATTCTCTACCGGCGGTTCATTTAATAAAACATTTGAAGCACTTGGAGGCCAAGCCCTTAAAGCTATTTCTAAATTAAAGAAATATTTATCTAAATTTACTTACATCAAATTTAGCCACATCGTTTCATTGTTCGACAAACTTATATTACCTATACTCAACTATGGGTCAGAAGTATGGGGATTCCTAAGAGGAGATTCACTAGAAAAAATACATCTTCATTTCTTTAAAAACTTACTAGGAGTAAAATTATCAACACAAAACAACTTTATCTATGGAGAATTGGGAAGAAATCCTCTCTATGCTTATCGAATGACGTCTATCGTCAGATACTGGTTAAGATTGACAATGTCGAATGACATAAAATACGTAAAACTTTTATACAATTCAATGATATCAGATATACAAGACAATATCGGTCAATTCAATTGGGCATATAAAGTCAAATTTATGTTAGAATCAATGGGGTTTTACGACGTTTGGCTAAATCAAGGTGTCGGAAACATTAATTACTTTTTATATATCTTCAAACAAAGAGCGAGAGATATATTTATGCAAAAATGGAATGAAGAGTTGAGAGACTCTTCGAGAGCTTCCTCCTACGTATTATGCTCAAACTTTAATTTCCAATTATACCTATACAATATCCAGAACAAACATCACAGGAACGCTCTATCAAGACTTAGGTTATCTTCCCATAGACTCGAAATAGAAATGGGACGATGGCATAAACCACACATAACCCCAAGAAATGAAAGAAAATGTCAACTTTGTAACACTCTGGAGGACGAATTTCATTTTCTCTTAGAATGTCCTTTATATCATGAATTACGGAAATCATGCATACGTCGATATTATTGGCATCGCCCAAATATTATGAAATTTACTTAACTTCTTTCAACGAATAACACGAATACTATACGCAAATTATCGTGCTATATATTTAGAAGTTTTAAAATACGACAAAATTCATACTATGATTAATACTTTTCTCCAAATGTAACATGTAAAGATATATCTGATATGATATGGATATCTTAAAAATTCCTCGAATAAGGCAATGCTTCTATAAATCATTATTCAACCGATTTAACATTTTCACTTGTAATTTTATTGTTGAAAATAATATGTATATTCCGTTGAAAATTGTATTGGATTGCATCATCTGACATTCAATTGTTAATCGTTTTGAAAATAAATGTGTCTGATATAGAAATTGATGAAAAATTGTAAGAAAAGTGTTATCATTGTGCATACCGGAAATGTTTTATTCTCTATATTAGCGTTTGGAATATGTATTACTCATGTGCTGTAAGCTTATAGTGAATAAACTATCTATCTATCATATGATACATAATCAGGATAGTAGCAACCGTATCAGCTTTAAATAGGGGAGATACCAATCACACACAATACATGTAACGACAAATAGGATTAAAACAGAACTAGACGGGCGGGGAAGGGGGGGGGGGTTATCATTTTGAGACCATCGCATCCCGGGACTTTAATTTAAACAATGCATGCTTGAAAGCATCAAATACAATTAACCTAGCGTAAAATTATCGGTAGTTGATAAAAGGTACGCGAGTTAACTCCCTTATTATAAATATTTGATTTTAAAGCAAAGATTTTATATTCTGCTGGGAATTTTTAAAAAAAAGCATGGTATGAAAATGTGTTTATTTTGGCCGGGAAAAAATTGCAATTTTATAACACACATATGATACAGGATAATAACAGCCAAATCACGCTAAAGAAAATGCGTCCAAAAATGAATTGACAGGGCTACATTTCTAGCAGCCTGATTAAAAATTTCGTCGAAAACATTAGGTAAAGCAAAATAAATCTGACTTTCAGCTGTCAAATAATTGAACTAGTTTACCTGGAAGTGAAAGGAACCCCCTCCTCTTCTAAAAGAACGTAAAGTATACACAGATTTATGAGCGAGCAATTTTTTCAAAATTGGTCGCTCATAAATCTGTGTATACTTTACGTTCAGCTCAAACGACGGATTTAAAACCAGTTATCACCTTATGGTACTCAATCTATTTGATTTTTGAAACGCCGTTGATTTTTGTTAAATTTGTATTAGAAATGGTTTTTGTTGCCTAAAATAGTTTTTCGTCCTTGCGGGAGATTTAAAAGTAATGAATAATCACATATTCATTGTTTTCACTTCTGATTTTTTTTTCTGCTTTGTTTCATTAACATTTATTGCCAAAAAATAATCTGTACTTAAGCGTTACGGTAAGTGCCAATAATACAAGCCACCATATCCAAATGCAGTTTAATCATAATTGAGTAAAAAAACGTTCCTGACAAAACTCATGTGGATAACTTATCAAGTTTTGTATATTTTGCCGATATGTAAGTATTGAGCAATTAAATACTTTTTTATATACCTATCATAAATCCTCACGCATTCATATTGCAAGGTACGGTAGTCCGTGAACTACTCCGGTGAAATATTGCCTTATTCCACACTGCCGATGCCACATTATATACGCATCATTGTGTCATGCTAAAATGTCGTCATCGAACAAAACTAGAACGTCATTCGAATGACATTTAATATGAAAACACGTGCATTTTAAGAGACTTAACCAGTAATGTGTATAATGAAAGGGAAATAAGTACAACGTTCTCATACGGACGTCGTACTCGACTCTCGAGACTTTTTGCAGAGCTTGATCTCATTCGGCTCGAGACTCATGAAATTCAAGTCTGCAAAAATATTAAAAACGCTAGTGTTTAAATTATGCACCCAAAACACTTAATTCCACCGTTTTATCGAAATGTTTGTGCTGATGAGTTACACAACTTGACAAATATGACTAATACACATGTTTTGCTAACGAAATGACGTCAGCGGGCTGCGTTTGTTTTTTTACCTCTTAGTGTGAAATAGATCCTCAATTAAACTTTTGATAGCCTGCCCTATGCACATCGTGCCATTATGATGACCAATCGTGGCGAGTTTTTTCAAATTCATTCGAGCGGTTGAAGAGAAAGTAAGCGAAAACAAAATACGTATTTATGACCTTGCACCTCTAAGTTTGACCTTGACCTTTAAACGAGCTGGTTGTAACATGCACTTTGCACATTGTCTTAAAACGGTGAAGATTTGTGGCGTGTCATTTCAAATTCCTTCAAGCGGTTCACGAGATATGGAGCGAACACAAAATGCTTTATCCTGTCCTAATACCTCTAAAAGTGACATTGACCTTATAACGAGCTTGTTGTAACCTGCGCTCTGTAGTGAACATTTGTGGCTTCAATTTCAAATTCCTTCGAGCAGTTCAAGAAATATGAATCGGACACGAAATGTAGTCATATGACCTTTGACCTGATAGTTTGACCTTGATCTTGAATCGAGCTTTTTGTTATATGCGCTCTGCACATCGTTTAAATATGGTGAACATATTTGGGCAGTTATTTGCAATTTAAGAGATATTAAGCGGACATGAAAATTAGTTATTTTACTTTGACCTGTAAATATGACCTTTACATTGAATTAAGCTGGTTGCAACATGCACTTCACATCACTTCAATATGGTAAACATTTGTGAGGCAGTCATAATTTCGTGAAAATTGAATAGAATATATTCCCTATAACATTTCAGTTAACCTGGTTAGATATTATATGATCTAAAACGATTTCTACATGTATATTCTGATCAATTTATATACAATCTACACAGAAAACATGAAAACAAACAATTGAAAATATTAGACTAATTTTAATTTTAATATTTATTTTCATAACATGTGTCGGTATCTTTATAAATAATGAGTATTTATTAAGCTTTTGTATTCTCTGTGCCAAAATATCTTACTGTATATGCTGGCTGTTCCTATTCAACGAACCATACGTTCATTGATTAAGATAAAGTTTTGAGAAAACAAAAGATTTATGAAGACTATTTACTTATTCTGTTCTGCTCGCCAAACCCTTTTATATGATGGGGCCATAAAGCACAAAATATTAACATCATTGTACTTCAAAATACAAAGGAATTATAGGGAAAAGCCCGGAGGTCGAAAATGCAATTAAGTCTGATTGAGGTAATCATGTTTGACCACAGATGTCTTTCTGGTTGCAGCTGTGATTACAAATGCGGAGACAAGTGTGTGACTACCAGGAAACAATGTATAGGGGATAAACCACTGAATGTAGGACATGTATGTATGTTCTTGTTTTATTATTTAAGCGATACAAGCGATACTTTTATTGTACAAATCCAGCTCTACCAAAAAGTATTGCGAACAATTTTCTATTTTTGTATATGGACATGGTTTTCATAATATAATAGGTCTCAAAACATACGTGTTTGTGCGTATCGTTAGTGGTCAATTGTTCGTACTTCATAGTGGTTAGTTCCAATATCTAAACCTGCCTCTTGGATACGTTTTATTTAAAGCATGTCGGTCTTGATGGTTGAAAGGTGGATTGCATTTTGTGCATATGGTGTTTACTTTTAAAACTAGAGAATGCAATCAATTAAGAAATGGCTTGATCCGGCAGACAAAACAGCACCACCTTGCTGTTTTAGTTCTAGAGTACAAAGGCAAAATAGAATCATAGTTTATCTACGTGTTTTCTGAATATTTAGATCATATTAACTGTTTTAATTAATTAATTAATCAATCAATTTGATATTTGTATTTTGGCCGGAAGTCTTACACTACAATATATGTTATGTATGGTCTTTCCAAAAAGCCTGCAAAAACTAATGGTGAATACAATTAATACGCTGACTGTTAATGATTTCTTCTGTGAACAATTTGACGTAAAGGTTATTTAGAATATTGAATAATGTTGTTTTAATTTAAGGCTTAGGTCACAACAAATTGATTTTTGTTCGTCGGGTCTTCAGCGCCTAAAATTCTTAAAACGAAAGGATAAATTGCGCCCGCATATATTTGTTGGCTGCGCGGAATTGTTTAGTTTACATCCGATTTTTCCTCTATTTCCTGAATTTCCTTAACCTTGAATTATGTCATGCAAACTCGACCTCGCATTTCATTGAAGGTATTTCCATGTTTTACATTCTTCGCGAGCAAACTTTCAGTGAATATCTATCATCATGTCCAAACAAAGTATGTCCGGGTAACAGCAAAACAGCTAATATTTGTTTACAGTCTTGTTTGTCGTGAATAATTTTCAAAAGTCAGTATCCGTTGTTTTTCATTTACCGGTATGATTTTCAGTTTTGTTTCCGTTTTTGTAATGTAAAAACACGTTTTTCGTGAACATGAGTGTTATAGTCAGTTTTATAGCGACTTAAACGGGGAATGAACAAAAAGGTCACGTGACCACTGCAAACGCCAGTAGTTGCAGTTTCTTAATATTTTCGTAATATCTGAGAGTTCGTTAAAGTGGCAAAGCGAAAAAAAGAATACATTGTTTAGGCTTTCGATCGGTGTATTGGTCATCATTCATGATTGCATGGTTTCCGGTAACACTTCAAAATAAATATTGACCAGGAATTCAAACGCACGTAGACAGTATTGAAATGCCAAGTATTTAGATAAAAGTCACCATTTTTTTAAATAAATGCCTCTCGATTGTTCAGTAATGGTTTTCATTGGTTATACCAATATTTTGTGCGATGCAATTTGTTCAGAAATGCATTTAGCTAACGCACGTTGGCATTTTCTTGATGCCAATATTCGTTAAACACAATTTCCTACTCAACGATTTTTATAGTTCGTTCTTGAATGAGACACTACTTACTAACATACAATTCGCGAGAAAAAATAACTGATGAAAACGGTTACAGAACATTACAAACCCGGTCCTAGCATTACAGCGCGCGGGGATTAAGATACCTAAACGACAAGACCGGTCCCGACACCCTGGCATTCGTGATTCCGGAGATATTTACGAGATTAACTTCCCATTACAAGGTCTGTTACATTACAAGGAGCCCGCAGAAAAGTATGACCAGTACCGTTTTGCGGACACTTTGAGAAGTAAGAAACCGGCGATCAAATAACGCCACAGGCACACGGAAGGTTGCATGTTGTAGGAAAAATGGTCCAATAAAAGGCACAACTAGTCCCAACCCCCGCATGTGCAGGGATGCTGAGCTATCTTCAACACTAGGTACCCCATTTTAAGGTATTTTGGGTGTCATTTTAGCGTTTAGAAGTTCTTGTGCGCGTATAAAAACGGTGACGCCAATACGTCAGAAATGCGAAAAGGTCACGTAACGTAAGGATTTGAAATACAAGGACAAGACCGGTCCGACCCCATGGCATTTGTGGTTCCGATGATATCTTCGAGATTAACTTCCCATTACAAAATCTGTCGGAGCTTCCTATGCAAGATCTGTCGGAGCCCGCAGAAAAAATATGAAAAGTAGCGTTTTTTAGGACACACGTTAGAAACCGGCGATCTAAAAAGACCTAGGAACCCCGATGGTTGCATTTTGTCGGGTATAGGGTCCCCTTAAAGGCAAAACTGGTCCCAACCTCCGCCCGTGCAGGGATGATGAGCTGTCTTCAACACTAGGTACATTATTTTAAAGTATTTTGAAACAATTTTAGCGTATGGGAGAAACTTGTACGCGTATAAAACGGTGACGCCTATACGTCAGAGCTGCGGTAACGTTGAAATTGAAAGACCTATACGACAAGACCAGTTCCGAACCCCTGGCATTCGTGGTTCCGCAGATATTTGGGGCAAAGCACCCCGACGGTTGAATTTTGTAGGGAATAAGGTCCCCTAAAAGGCAAAACTGGTCCTAACTTCCGCATGTGCAGGGATGCTGAGCTATCTTCAACACTAGGTACCCCATTTTAAGGTATTTTGGCGCCATTTTAGCGTATAGGAGAACCTTGTATGCGTTTAAAACGGTGACGCCAATACGTCAGGGATTCGCAAAAGGTCACGTAACGTAGGGACTCAAAAGACCTAAACGACAAGACCGGTCCCGAAACCCTGGCATTCGTGGTTCCGGAGAAATCTTCGAGATAATCTCCCTGTTACAAGGTCTGTCGGAGCCCACAGAAAAGTATGAAAAGTAGCGTTTTGGTGACACTTTGCGACGTTAGAAGACGGCGATCAAATAACGTCCAAGGCAAACAACCGTTTGCATTGGGTAGCGAATAGAGTCCCATAGAGACGAATCTGGTCCCAACCTCCGCACGTGCAGAGATGCTGAGCTATCATCAACACTATGTACCCCATTTTAAGTTTTTTTTGGCGCCATTTTAGCGTATACGTGAACCTTGTAGGCGTATAAAAACGGTGACGCCAATACGTCAGAGATGCGTCGACGATCACGTAACATAGGAAATTGAAAGACCTAAATGTGAAGACCGGTTCCGACCCAACGGGATTCGTGATTCCGGAGATATCTTCGAGATTAACTTCCCGAAACATGGTCTGTCGGAGCCCGCAGAAGAAGTTTGAAAAGTAGTGTTTTGGGGACACTTTGCTACGTTAGAAACCGGCGATCAAATAACGCCCCAGACACTCCGACGTTTGCATTTTGTAGGGAATAGGGCCCCCTAAAAGACAAAACTGGTACTAATCTCCTAATATGCAGGTATGCTGAGCTATCTTCACCACTAGGTACCCCATTTTAAGGTATTGTGGGCGCCATTTTAGCGTATACGTGAACCTTTTACGCGTATAAAAACGGTAGCGCAAATAAGTCAGCGATTTGCTGATGGTCACATAACTTAGGGAATCAAAATACAAAAACGACAAAACCGGTCCCGACCCCCTGGCATTCGTGGTTCCGGAGATATCTTCCAGATTAACTTTCCATTACAAGGTCTGTCGGAGCCCTCAGAAAAGTATGAAAAGTATCGTTTTGGGGACACTTTGCGAGGTTAGAAGCCGGAGATCAAATAACGTACCTGGCACCCCGACGTTTGCATTTGTAGGTAAAATGGTCCCCTAAAAGACAATACTGGTCCCCACCTCCGCACATACAGGGATGCTGAGCTGTCTTCAACAGTAAGTACCGCATTTAAAGGTATTTTGGCGCCATTTTAGGGTATATGAGAACCTTGTACCCGTATAAAATCGGTGACGCCAGAATGTTAGGGATGCGCCGACGGTCACGTAACGTAGGGATTCGAAATACCTAAACGACAAGACCGATCCCGAAACCCTGGCATTCGTGGTTCCGGAGATATATTCCAGATTAACTCTCCATTACAAGGTTTGTCGGAGCCCACAGAAAAGTATGAAAACTAGCGTTTTGTTGGCACTTTGCGACGATAGAAACCGGCGATCAAATAACGTCCCAGGCACCCCGTTGTTTGCATTGTGTAGGAAAAATGGTCCCTTAAAAGACATAACTGTTCCAAATCTTTAACACTAGGTTCCCCATTTTAAGGTATTTTGGGTGCCATTTTAGCGTAGGCGAGAACCTTCTACGCGTTTCAAAATGGTGGACCCAATAAGAAAGAGATTCACCGATGGTCACGTAAGGTAAGGATATGGAATACCTAAACGATAAGACTGGTCGCGAAATCCTGGCATTCTTGGTTCCGAAGATATCTTCGTGAATAACTTTCCGTTATAAGGTCTGTCGAAGCCCGCAGAAATGTATGAAAATAAGCGTTTTGCGGACACATTGCAAAGTAAGAAACCGGCGAAAAAATAACGTCCCAGGCACCCCGATGGTGGCATTTTGTAGGGAATAGGGTCCCCTAAAAGAAAAAAAACTGGTCTAATCCTCCGCAATTGCAGAGATCCTGAGCTATCTTCAACACTAGGTACCCAAATTTTAGTGTACAGGAGTACCTTGTACGCGTATAAAATCGGTGACGGCAATAAGTAAGAGATGCGCCGATAATCACTTAACGTAGGCAATTGAAAGAATTAAATATGAAGACCGGTCCCTATCCCCCGGGATTTGTGGTTCTGGAGATATCTTCGAGATTATCTTCCCATTACAAAGTCTGTCGGAGCCAGCAGACAAGTATGAAAAGTAGGGTTTTGAGGACACCTCAAAGTAAGAAACCGGTGATCAAATAACGTCCCAGGCACCCCGACGGTTGCATTTTGTAGGGAATAGGGTCCCCTAAAAGCAAAAAAAAAACAGGTCCCAACCTCAGCACGTGCAGGGATGCTGAGAGATCTTCAACACTAGGTATCCCATTTGAAGGTATTTTGGGGCGCCATTTTAACCTTGTACGCGTATAAAATCGTTGACGCCAATACGTCAGGATTGCGCTAACGGTCACGTGATATAGCGAATCGAAATACCTTAACGATTGGACCGGCCCCGACCCCTGGCATTTGTGGTTCCGGAGATATCTTTATATTTAACCTTGTTCACGTATAAAATCGGTGACGCCAATACGTCAAAGATGCACCGAAGGTCATGTAACGTAGGAAATTGAAAGATCTAAATAAATAAAATCCCGACCCCCTGGCATTCGTGGTTCCGGAGATATCTTCCAGATTAACTCTCCATTACAAGGTCTGTCGGAATCTGCAGAAAAGTATGAAAAGGAGCGTTTTGGGGACACTTTGCGACGTTAGAAACCGGCGATCAAAAACGCCCCAGGTACCTCGACGGTTGCATTTTGTAGGTAAAAAGGCTCCTTAATAGGCAAAACTGGTCCCAACTTCCGCACGTGCAATGATGCTGAGGTATCTTCAACACTATGTACCCCATTTTAAGGTATTTTGGGCGCCAGTTAACGTATAGGAGAACATTATACGCGTATAAAAACGGTGACGCCAATTAGTCAGAAACGCGCCGACGGTCACGTAACGTAGGGAATCAGAATACCTAAACGACAAGACCGGTACCGACCCCCTGGCCTTCGTGGTTCAGGATATATCTTCGAGATTACTTCTCGATTCCAAGGTCTGTCGAAGCCCGCAGAAAAGTGTGAAAAGTAGCGTACACTTTGCGACGTTAGAAACCAGCGATCAAATAACGTCCCAGACACCCGACGGTTGCATTTTGTAAGGAATTAGGTGATTTTTTTTTATCAAAGTATGCATTAACGTGAGGAAACTTAATAATCTAACAATTAATAATAAACGTATAGGTAAACCCCAAGTACTTCTATTATTAGAGAACCCAACTCTATTTGCAGACGGAGGAGAACAATCCAGAGCAGCTAATGCAAAAAGATACGATGCAGTCATTGTTTGAAACTATGAGCATCCCACACAGTCTGCCTTATAAAATAAAAGGTTTAGAACTGTGTGATCATAGAGTTTCATAATAAAAAGCATCATTGTACTAAAACTGGGTACAAATAAAGGAAACATTATTAAAAAAAGCGACATATAGTAGCCAATCTTTTTTTCAAAATGATTACCTATGTAAAATATTTGAAGAAAATGACGTCACATGCCAAAACACTCAGAGTCAGCCAAAAAGGTTTTAAAGATAACATGAATTTGCAAAATTTTCATAAATTCAAAGGACTGAAAGCTTAGTTATGTAAGGATGCTATATGCAACCCTATTTTTTTTTCAGGGATTCATTTTTTAAAACTAGAAGGCAAGTACTCTTCAAAGTATTGTCTTTATATCCACGGTTTAAATAAAATCCAAGTAATTCATTGAGTCTATCAGGCCGACTACCTGCTTGAAACATTTTAATTTTACGAAATTTCTTTAAAACATTACCATAAAAATCGGGATGAGCAATACTATTAGCAATCAGCAATTTAAGACTACTATTGTACTTTGATAGAATATTATAATGACCACTAACAAATTTTGAGAAAGATTTCTGAAGAGTTTAAAAGTTTTTCCGTCATAAGTGTACTGCGAGAGCTGATTTTTTTTATATCTGTACATATTCTAGCAAATCTTATCAACTGTGCAATAAAAACACCATATGATGGTGAACTAGGAACATCTCCATCTAAAGAAGGGTAATTTATAATATTAAATTAAAATCATCACGTTCATCATAAAGATTGATACTCAATATATCTTCCTTTACTTCGAGTTGCAGATCAAAATAGAATGCTTTTAAATCGGATGTATTATATTTATTAAGTTCCAATTGTGAGAATTGTGAGGGTATATCGATTGAATATTATCTGTAAACACAGGATTATCCAAACTTAGAATATCAACAATATATCTAAAAGTGCTATTGAATTCATCAACAAGAGCGAGATTTTCAGACTTAGATAATTTCAAGATATATTCACTTTCATAGCAGTATAAAAAGAGGTCTGCAAGTAAAGGTGCATAATTGGCACCCATTGAAATGCCAATTGTTTGTTTATATAAACATTTACCGATTTTTTGAAAAGAATTATGAAGTACAACATTTAAAACTTCAATTACATCTGTGCATGTCCAATAGATATATTTATCTGAGCAATCATTGGTAAAAAAAACTTTTTTTTTATTATTAACTGCCATATAAGTATTTTTATCCCTCGAAAACCACATACATTGTATTAGAAATGCTAGATGTAGGCATAATGGGAAAGTAAGTGAAGCTTGCAGCCCCTCCGACATAAAAAACAAAACGGTTCTCAAATTTACGATATAGCATGGATTTCAACAGTAGTACCGTACTGTTGAATATCTTCCTAGCTACGCAATTTATGCAAGAACTCCGCAAATCGGATGGGGCGCCTGTCGCGAACGTCCATCATTGTTTTAAGTAAAGATCTTGTAAAATGACTTTTACATTAGACCCAGTGACCCTAAAAGCAATATATCCCTCTACTGACAATGACCAATATGCATGTAATGTCTTTGCTTCTGCAAGGCTTCACAGAAGACGCAATAAAACTGCCCCCATATTTGTAACATTACTGACTTTAACTGTTTAAATCTGCACAATGTAATAGATTTCGTGGTATTTATTAAAATTGATATTAAATTTGGATTAAACTGTCGATTAACTACATTAAAAAAATAAATGGTTGGTAAGCTACATATTATTGTTTGATTGAATGTGCCTGTGATTTAAAAAAATAAGTTGTTAAGGCCACTCCTTTTTTATTTTGTGGTTTACAAGAATTTTTGGAAAAAATGTCCACTGGGTGGTCGAAAAAAAAAAAAAAAAAAAGGAAAAAAGGCACAAAACATACTCTTAAAGGGTGAAAATAAAAAAAACAACATAAAAACAGTGAATATTTATATCATTTACTTGTCATTTTAAATTCTTAAACTGCTATTAATGCATGTTTTAATACACTCAAACTTTCAAAGTTCTTATTAAACACACAGTTTAAATCTTACATACTGTGCATATAAAACATCAATGATATTGACTACAAAACATGTTTACATGTATAAACTACACTTTTAATCAAAGATACATTGAATATCACTCAGCAAGACATTTGTTTAGCTTTAAGGGTACGCTAAAGCAAAAGTGAATGCAGAACACTTAAAAACTTACCAATATTAAATTGAAAAAAAGAGGAGGCGATTTTTACGCATTTAAATACACAAAAATTGCACTGTATTAAAACAATACATTACATTTTCTAAACATTGTTTCAGTTATTTTAATATTGGAAAATGTCAATAAAGTGAAATAATTACCAATTTTGTAAATAAGGAGGTAACATTTAATAAGACATTTGAGCTTTAATATTGCGAAAACAATTCCTGAAAAACTAAAAACCAAACTAGACCTAGATTTGAGTATATATAACCTTTACCATGAGGGGTCCTAGTTGTGTGTAACCCGATCCATGCTAAGTCCGGATATTTTCGGACCGGGATATTTACCATGGGATGTTCACCAAATCCATTTCAAATTCAAATCTTGCAGCAAATTACCACATCAGTACATAAAAATCACATAGCAAAATAATAAATCTAGCATGTGACTTAACTTTATGTACCAATGATAGTAACAGAGAAATCCATAATTATGTATAGGACATTTTCATCTTCTCCTAACTCCGCCATTTTGTGTATACATGCTTTCACAGGGCATCTATACTTCATGCTTGTTTATTTTTCATTTTAAAGAGTATTCCTTGGTTACAACAACAAATCTCATTTATAGTGAAATATCAAGTTCATTACAAATTGAAATGGACTTATTCAAAATAGTTTTCCGTGTTGTTTTATCTAAATGTTTTGCACACTACTCCTGGCATTAGTTAATGTCATTGACACATGTGTTCAACTCTTTCATTGTTTTTACTCTACTATTAACCCAAACATGAATAAACATGTAATCTAAAATAAACACAAGCTTTACATTGACTCAATGGCAAGTACTTCCAAACCATTTTGTGATTTAAAATCCATAAACACCGACCGAACTTGTGAAACTAGGTCACCGGTGTCAACTTAGAAATTTTACTTTCGAGTTCACCATTCACACTTAGTGCACTTTTATTTGATATTTAACCATAAAATGTTATAAAATGTTTTTCTCACACATAATTTACAGATATTTGTGTCTACTTATTCGATGGCAGCTGCTGACACTTTTATCTATAAACAACAATATTTTCATGACCTAAATTGGCGGGGAAAAACAACAATCACGTGACAGTTATTGTTTGTGTCGGCTGTTAAATTTGCCAATGTTTATTGCTATTGTTATTTTAACAGCTCCTGCATATTTTAATTAATTATTTCATACAAAGAATGACTGCTATCGTCAATTCCGCCATTGCCAACGGCGCTGCCATAACAGTTGACTGGCTCACATGCTATCACTATAAATTGGCGAATACGGCTACGGAACAACAAACCAGTCAAGATCTACTGCATTCGTACTCTTACCGTTCGTTTTTCTTTCGTTTCGCACCAAAATCAATACGGTCGGGAAAATAATTTGGAAAAAAAAGTGAAATTCATTTTTTTTTGTACTTTTCGGAAAATTAGACCCGCCGGTTTTGTAAACCAATTTATAAAAAAGTAGTGGCCTAAGACGTTGATTTTATATTGTTTATGTTAATGTCTAAATTTATGGTTTCCTTCCTTGATGAGTTCTTTTATCTTTGATGTTCTTTTGTATATAATGCTCACTTCACAATGATCTACAATAACGTCTGAGAATGAAAACCAATGGAACCACGGTATCGAGAACCCACTCAACGAAATCATCTTTGTACATCTTCCTTTAGAAACTTTGGAAATACTGACTCATATGGTAATTATATTATTGCTTTCACCCCTTTGACATTGATCAAAAACATTCCAGACCACGGACGGGAGTGTATGTTTATCGTATTTTTTTTTAGAAGATCAGATGACATTGACATGCAACGTGGTTAGGTTTACGGTTAACCTTACTCTAAAAACATCGAACACGTAAGATGCATTTGACGTATTTATTATTACTTTTATGTAAAGATGTTTGACAAGATAGAACCCACCAACCGAATTGAGTACAAAACATTACTATATATGTATAACATTACTATATATTTATAATAAAATTACATATACAGCCTTTTAATTAACTTTCTTTACCTAACCCGCTATTGTAAAATCTGAGTAAACAGACATTTTATGGTAGGATGTATATGCTTTCATGTTTGTACGGCTAAATCATAGATTAAATCATAGTTAAAGCAGTAAGAATAATAAGGAATACTACAATAAAAACTTCATACACATGCCCAGTAGCAGAAAGTACAAAACGATAAAACATGTTAGGAGGCACGAAGCAAGGGTCTATACGACAGTGTACAAGAAACATGCATACATAATCTGCACTTGCTAGAGTTGTGTTTTGTGTGTATATATTTGTGTATTTTGTGTTTCTACGCTTGTGTCTCAAAAACGAAAATGAAACACTATGATCATTCCAAATGATTATGTACTTTACTGAAACGATCTCCAGTTTCTTGATGACGTTTATTTTCACAAATCCTATAAGTCTTGAAAATATGCTTTCTTCGATTACTTTCTCCAATATCTCGGGCATTACTGGTCCACTTCAGATGAAACTGTTGCGTGCACTTTCAGTATCTATTACTTCTTAAAATTAAGTTTTATCCATTATTAACATAGAAAGGGCACTAGACGTAAAAACAAAATCACGGACGGACAGATGGACAGACATTAAACTCAAAAATTATCTTATTATCCGTAATGTTTCGGCAGGGCATACAAAAACATTGAAGGAAGTGTTAGAAAAATGTATTGATAAAACGTATGTGGTGATATTCGTCCTTGTTACAAAAGCTGTTGTGGTGATAGAACTGTGTTTGCAGGGTAATTAGGGGGGAGGGGGGGGGGGGGTGGAATCAAACATTTTGAAAAAAAAACATGTAGTACTCCAATTATTATAATTATCAATATAATTTGTATTTAATAATTATATAAAAAACAAAAATATATAGTCTGTGTAATTTGAAGATTTTAGGGTTCAATACACTTTACATTACAGATTCGGCCTTTTCGTTGACGGCTCTTTGCCTTCCTACATATTAATTTCAATTTCTTGACTTAATTTCGTTTTGAATATCACAGTAAATGCTAAAACATGCTCTTATCAAAATGAACAGTACAAGGGTGTGTTCAGAGTACATTTATAGTGAGGGCGTTGGTTTTTTAATACCAGATTATGCTGTAAAAAACAAAATGTGGTAATAAGCAAAGGTTAGGCTTACTGATTTTTTGATCTATTCGGACCAGTGTTCCATTCTATACTGATCACTATTTGTGAAAAGGTATTTGTTCGGAACTGTTTTTTTTGTCAGTATTTGGTTAAAAATGAATTTGAAACATCAATTTGGAACACATGTTCCTGATGAGTTCAGCTGTCATCTTCCGCATGGATGTCATAAGGTCATATTCTGGTCACGAGCGTCATGACTTGAATCAATTAAGTCATTGAGCAACATTACGATTTCCATCCAAGAAAGAATAACTTATTAAGCAATATATATAGCTACCAGTATCAGATACACGTGTAATACACACATCAGATGCACATGTTGTATTGCATAGTTAATGCTCCTATAGTGAAATAAATGATAAACAATGGCTTCGAGCATGGTCACAACTACATATTAAGTATTTAAATATGTATTATACATTTGGTACTGGGGAAAGTACATGACAGACGATTTAACAACGACTAAAATACCTTATTAAATATTAGCGTACGCATCCAAATGTATCGGGAACGTTTCCAATCGAATACTCCTATAGTTCTAAATACATTTGGTACATTTGTCGAGCATTTTATTAAAACTTTCAAATAGCCCTTACCTATCAGTATATCCTTAAGATCGTGTAGATAATCCATGCATTATAAAACCGAATCAAACAAAAACTATACCACGACAGAGATTTGCTTATTCATTTGCATTTGAACAATCATTTGATTCATCAAATTCAACCAAACGTCGTGGATGTGTATACTTTTAAAAGTATCTTTCTATCTATATCATCCCTTTATTTTTTAACATACATTGACCTTGCATAGATATTAAATTTAACATAATCCTAAACTGACATGCCATGGTGTCCCAATTAAAAATTTCTTTTATAAACTCTTGATAGTAATCCGTATTCCTCGTGCATTATTTGTTACGATTCACTTTTTACCAAACATTGAGGCCAAACAACGACGGATATTTGTTTTGCTGTATGTAGTTTATATATATTTTTTCATGTATAGATCATAATTTATGTCGATTATATAATCAGTAGTATGATCTATTTGGTTTAATTGAAATAACCGTGTATTGTTGTAAACTTATGCGCTGTATAATGTCGTATATTGTTCAACAGTATAACAATAAATATATAATCTATATTAGTTACGAAACGGCTCATGATTATAACAGAAATATGATACTGTTTTATTTTCAATTTATATAAAATGTAACACCTGAATGGCGTCTTTAAACTAAAACTGATAAATAGTTATCATCTAACCTACATACAAAGTATTAATACTGTTCCCGCCGGGATTTTACAATTTCACATGACTTTACGAAAAATAGTTAAATAGTTTATTTTTTTTTCATTTATGTATGTTTGTTTTGATACCCGTACGTGATTATTCTAGCAAACATATTCTGTTGCGAAAAAAGATTATTATAATTGTTGTTGTTGCTGCTGTTGTTGTTGTTGTTGTGAGAGAAGTAACACTACAAGGAGTTCGATCATGCCAGTTATGGAGGGTGAAAGAGAGGGGGGGGGGCATTCCTTCTTTTATAATAATAATAATAATAATAATAATAATAATAATAATAATAATAATAATAATAATGATAATAACAACTATAATCATAATCATACAATATAAATGAGACAGACATTCATGTTTGACAACTACAAAATGTCATAAATATATACTTAAATACTTATATAAAACATCCAATTAACTACAAAATAACAGCAAATCCCACGATGTAATGATTTTAAATATCAGCAAATTCATATCATTTGAATATGTCGAAAAACATTATTAATGACATACATAAAAAGATTAATACACATGTTGCTTTTTTAACTTTTATTATTTTCTTTCAACCATAATTAGCTCACCCTAAACATGAACGCGAAAGCATAGTATAATGCCATGGTTATTTTAATTACAAATTTAATTTAAGTCAAATAAGAGTTGTATGACTTAAGTGCCAGTTTAAAGCCCTTAACCCTGACGGCGTACTCCAGGGGTAATGAAAGGATTCCAGTCAATAGTGTACATCCGGCTTCAATTGAATAAATATAATGAACATCTTAGCACTAGGTGATAAAACAGTGAAGTCCACAAATGTTCTCTATATGTAGGGAACTTAATGCAAAACATACTCCTGTGTGTGGTGATTAGATCAGATACGGACTCATATTGTTTGCATGTGGTTTTAAATTTCCGTGAGCAAAAGCTGCTTTAAACTAGCAAAGCCTCTCTGCAATTGCATAAATGATCTATTACAGAGATTACTAAAATGCCATAGAATCAAAGGTTCGTATTCGCAGGGATTTGTTTTAGATAATCTTGAATATTTGTCATTCTGGTTCGTATCTTTGTATATTCTGACTATGAACGGGTTTATTCGCAATCGACCTCCAGGAGTATTGACTAGGAAATTTTGCAAGCATTAACAAATATTATGTAAATTGGTATTTGCCCAGAATCTTATACATATCTGGAATAATGCCTTACGTTTCACTTGGTTTGGAAGTAGAATTAAAAAGCCTTTTTAAAAATAAAGTTTTAAACACTTGAGGTAATCCGTGCGGCAATGTTGTCCAAAAACAATGTGACCATGGCAATATTATAAATTATGCAAAACATAATGTCTTTTTATGCATGTTTACTACAATAAATAATTCTGTCTTTCTCTTGTAACTATACGCAAGTCTGCTTTAAAAACAAGTGACATAAGTGACCTCGCGTGTCATATCAAGCGCGTAAAATGACGTGCAATGATCAATTAGTGTATCTATTAGCATAAGTTTTGAGACACGGAGAAGAAGTAAAAACAACGAAGGATAATGACGGTCTTAAGAGTTGTTTTTGTGTTGATGCTTTTCGTGACGTTGTGTTGCTGTAACCGTGGAAGGAATTGCAGGCGCCTGTATGTAATATGTTATTTATCTATTTATATCAATTTTAATTATTTTGATTCTATTAAATTTCAATATCTTACCTAATACGGAAATACGGAATTTTTCCAAGGATATGTATTATGAAAAACAAATGATTAATACAAAATATTAATTTGTCATATGGAAGCATATACTATATATATATCGTATAAAATGCTGATGCTTTGATGGTGTATTGCCGAATAATTACTGGTATTCAAAGGATGTAGTTTAGGTCTATTTATAATTTTCTAGAACCGCTTTCTATACATAGTTCACCTAAAGGTAACGAGGCTTGCCCGAGAGTCGGATTTTTCTATCAGGACCGGAAACACATGATTTTTTTTCTAGCATACGTTAAGTTTTGAAAAAATGCATAGAAAAGCGCATTTTTGTACGCTTCACCAAAAAGCGCGTGCGATGATGTTTACTGACGTCATCATGACGCGCAGTATTTTTATTCACTGCTTACGTCATGAAGTTCCTTTAGTACTTTTTTAATTTGAAAGTACAGTATACTTTTGTAAAATTAATCTGTTATGGAACTCATCTATTGAAATCTCATAATTATGGTTACATAAAGTGTATAATAAAAGAAATAAAAAGTATTTCGTCAGAGCGCGTGACTCATCTGGCATGGGGTGTGCCACATGGAATTTTCCAGCACGGCTGAAATAACTGGAAATGCCTGTCCGGTGTGTTAGAATAACTGGTAACATTTACAATCATTTGGATGATTGATATAGGAATAGCCGTGTTTAGTAATAAGAGTTCATGACCAGTTGACGTCATTGCTAATAAATCTGTGTTTTATCATATGATACAGTTGTTTTAGAGATACATACATCATAAAAAAATGATATATTTCAAAACCATTTTATCAAAAGATGATTCTGCATTTCAAACCAATAAAATTATCTTTATTTAAAGTGTGATAGTTCCAATCAACTACGTCCCCGGCTGATATGTGACCTTCGGGAAAATTTATCACGCAACGGCCCGATTCACCTCCAGAAAGCTCTCTGTAATTTTGTGTCTTAGTTTTGTAATGATGCATATGTTTAGAACAAGTTATATAAAATTATATTAATAATGTAGGAAGTGATTTTTTTTGTTTGGACAGCATGATGTACGGCATTCAGCAAATATACGCTCAATGTACATCTTTTGTTTTTGAAATTTTGTACAATGAGTTGTAACTTAAATGGGTTCTGATACAATTCAGACATTTGATCAGCCTTTATTTAAGACAATACGCTTCGATAGGCAATGTAACTTTAAGTACTGCATAGAGGTGTATGTGCAGGGTTAAGGCATTCTACGTTGTTTTGAAATGGCAATCGAGTATTATCCTCGTTTTTTGGCGGGGAGAAGAGATGACGAAAACAATGACAAAACAATTGCTATGTCAGAGATCTCTTGAACGAGTTAGAGCAGTGTGTGTAAATTACGTCATAAAGGCTACGTCGGAAGGCAATATTTTGCTTCGATTGAAGACTTTAAACAAAGATAACTTCACTATTTCTTCACCATTTTTATTGAAACATCGCGCAGTCTACGCCGCTTACGAAGCCCCGACTTCCGTCATTTACAAAAGTGTGATTGAGAGTTTAGTTTCTTAAAACACTTCGACAAACCTTTTCAAAAAACGGCCGTCTGACGGAGCATTGCCAAAACATTATTTTGAAAACAGGCTTGTCGAAGTGTTTGGTGAAACTAATTACCTTATCAAAATTCTATAATAAAACGAAGGCGGGGCTCCTTAAGCGGCATAGACTGCCCTTTGTTTTAAATTGTGTAGTAAAAGAAAAGTTATCTTTGATTTAAGTCAAGATGTTGCCTTCCGACGTAGCATATATGACGTCATTTATCACGTGGTATACACACACTGTAGAGGAACTCTCATTGTTGGTGATTGCTATTTGTTCAGATTGGATAATATGTCAAACCTGACCATTATAGCTCGGACTGCAAATGCGGGGACTTCTGTGTGGAACGTTACAGTAACATGCGCTGTTTGAACGGATACAACTGTGTGTGCAAAACAGGTAATACTTATTTGCAACGTTATATTGTTAAATAATTAAAAACAAGCTTGTGACAACTGTCTGTTTACAATTGTATTACAATGCAAAGGGATTCAGTTCATTGACATTTGTGTGAATGTTACGATCCGTTTAGAATATCAATATAAATGGTAATTTGACCAATTTGACTAATTGACAGTTGACTTACTAGTTAGCCTAGTATGCTCATCAATTCAAATAAGATTTGTGCAGATGATTTTTCATTATGTTAATTTTACTACTGTTTGCAAATAAGCTAAGGAAAACAAAGTAAGATCGCAATGCAACTTGCAGCGAATAGACAGTTGTAGAACCTCAACGGCGGCCTAT
Organism: Mya arenaria; assembly: GCF_026914265.1. Lineage (NCBI taxonomy): Eukaryota > Metazoa > Mollusca > Bivalvia > Myida > Myidae > Mya > Mya arenaria. The sequence goes on from NC_069123.1 coordinate 13,986,361, forward strand.
TGTGTGAAATGTTCAATGCTATCCCAATTCGCTGAAGACGATATACAGTTTATTTTTGTGAAGTCGATTGATATGCAACATTATTAGGTTGCCACTGGTTTTTAGTTCACTTTGTTGTTTTGGGTAGAGAAAAAGCCACGATAAAACAGTGCTTTAGCTAGAGCATTGAAATTCTAAGTTCATTTGCAAACACTAGTATTGCTGTAATATACAATATGCTCTCTGACATTTAATCAGTTATCTTGTTTTACAAATACATGTATAGTATTTTCTCATTATCTTTACTTTCAACAGGCTGTGCCGTTTTTAACACTTTTCTACCAGCTGGATTAAGAGCACGTGTTTATTGCAACCTTTGTTCATGTCTAACAAACCCCTCAATACGCGATCCAACCCCAGGAATACCAGCTGTAAGTCTCAATGATAGTTAAGGATTGATCGCATTCTTTCTTACGTTTATGCTATTATAACGCAAAAGGGTACATGAGCACATTCCATGAAGCGCGCTAGCGCTTCTTAGTAATTTACTCTCTTGCCCTACTGCGTTCATACAGCGTATACGTTATAAAAAATGCATTCAATATTTTTATGTTCATTTTAAATAATTATTCATTACGAATAAAAAATAGCAGTATATTCTGCAATTGAGTATTTTTTTTTTATAGAAATGTTACCGCGACAAAGGTTTGTATCAAAGAAAAGCTGATAGTTGTAACGTCGAATATCATTGGTTATACGACGTCGCGCTAATCCAATCTGAGCCCAGTATCGAATTAAATAATTACGTCATAACTTCTTGATGATCATACCGTATTAACGTCACGTTTTATCAATAACTATTCCACTCCTTTGTGCAAATTTCCTATGCTCTGGACCCCGTGAATATATTACTATATGAATTAAATAACCTATGCTCATTATGCAACATTTAATACGACACAGAGATGCATCAGAATAGTTACAAAAACAATAAATGAGCATTTCTTTAAACATTTTTCTCTCATCCTAGTGTACAAGAGCCGCGTGGTGCAACCCACCCATAACAGACGTGTACCCAAGCAATCCTAACTGCCAAAGAAGAGGCTACGGAGACCGCGACGATTAGCTCTTGTGGACACTTATAAACTACCAAAAATATAAATGCCCTTTGAAGTTAAAAGCGAATAAAAAATCGGGCGGTAAACAAGATAAAATAACGAAAAACACAATCAACACATTACAGAAATGGCGAATTAAAACTAACAAACATACTTTTATCGATGTCATTTAAGCGGTCCGGATAAAAATACTCTTAAAATCCATTAATAAAAAAAATATGGGAAATAAGCTAGACATATATAAAGAAATAGTCTTTTATTTCATGATTTAAGCTGATTTGAAAATGAGAAACATATGATATCACATTGTTTTAAACAAGTACAATTTGAGATAAGTCACGGTTATAAAAAATGATCCGTTATGCTGACAAAATCAAAATACAGCGGGCCACAGCCGGTTCAAATGGCGACATGGCTGGTTAATGAAGTTGTCGGATAAATTCTGCCCAATGGCATACATATATTTTCCAAGTTTGGTAATGATCGTACAAAACCATCTCTTGTTAGAACGTGGACAACTTAGACACCGTCCATCCGTCTCATAAACGCTTGCAACCCGATACCCGCCACAAGCCATAGCGGAAGCCATCCAATCTGATAACGGGCGTTTAGGAAATACGAAGAAATCTCAGTAAGATAAAGAATATATTACATTTTATGAACACCGGAAGTAGATATTTTCACTAAATTATATGCGTTTCAATGTGCTTTATGAAACGAACAATCCTCGGTTTTACTTAATGTTTACTTTTGAAGCACAGTTCAAGTAAAGCAAACTACTTCTATCGAAATATATCATCGTTTTTGCCGGTACTGGTACGAACATTTAATCCGTGCAATAGCACACACTAAGAATTCCTATTATCCATCTATATCAGCCCCTGCAAATAAATACTGGTTACGCACATATCCATTGATTTAATAACGACATTTTGTAATGTTATCCGTGTATAAACTATAATAATAACATGTGTTCGAAAAGTTGAAATATTAATTCCATTGTATAATGTGTGTCTGTATGGTTATAAGTAAAATACGGACGATGCATATTGCCAATATAACTGGGTTGAGCTTGTCATCAAACATAGAAGCGGGTGGATATTGTCATCGTATATAGAAGCGGTTGGAGATTGCCCTTGTACATAAAAGCGGGTGAAGATTATTCTCGTATATAGAAGTGGTTGGAGATTGTCCTCGTAGGAAGAAGCGGGTGGAGATTGCCCTCGTATATAGAAGCGGTTGGAGATTGTCCTCGTAGAAATAAGCGGGTGGAGATTGTCCTCGTTTATAGAAGTAGTTGGAAGTGATTGCCTTTGTAAATAAAAGCGGGTGATAATTGTCTTCTTTTAAAGATGCGAGTGGAGATTGTCTTTGTTTATAGAAGCGGTGGAAATTGCCTTTATAAAAGACCGAATATTGTTTTTTTTAATCTTTGATAAAATTAACTATCGTGTATTGGCTTTACGTATTTTACGGATCATTGTTTAGAAACATGACAAAGGAATACATTGTTAACATGATTTATATCTTATCTTAAACCTGCACTCTCACAGATTTACCATTTTATTTTATTTTTTGTCTGTGAAAGAGCAAATATTTGCGTAAATATCTACAAACAAATGATATAAGATTGCTGACAAAAGATCAGATCGCAGATTTTCATATTTTCGTTCGAAAATTAATGTTTTATGGCTTACGGTTTAAGAAAAATACATAAAACATCAACTTTTGAACTTTAATATAAAAATCTGCGACCTATGTTTTGGTCAGCAGTCTTATATTACTGGTTTCCATGGCTTTTCCGCAAAAATTGGCTCGTTTTAAGACCGAAAATAAAAGTTGTCAAAATGTTCAATCTGTCAGAGTGCAGCTTTAACGTATAAATGCTATAGATCAAACTTATGCCGAGAATATTCAAAACACATGCTATAAAAATATATTGATTTTGGCCGAAAAAGAGGCTGCATACTCCTTACACACAAACATTTATTTTACAGAACAGAAACAACCGTATCAGCTTTAAATAGGGGATATACCAATCACACAAATCACACACAACACATGTAACGACAAATATGATTAAAACAGAACTAGAAGGGCGGGGGAGTTCATCATTTTGAGACCACCGCTTCCCGGGCTTTGATTTAAACAATGCATGATTGAAAACACCAAATACAATTAACCTAGCCTGAAATCATCGTAAATTGATTAAAGGTACGAGAGTTATCTCCCTTATTATAAATATTTGATTTTAAAGCAAAGATTTTAAATTCTTCTGGGAATTAAAAGAAACAAACATGGTATGAAAATGTGTTTATTTTGGCCGGGAAATATCTGCATATTTATAACACACATATGATACAGGACAATAACAGCCAAATCTCCCTAAACAAAATTAGTTAAAAAATTAATTGACAGGGCTACATGTCTAGCGGCCAGAATAAAAGATTCGTCGAAAACATTAGGTTACGCAAAAAACTTTCAGCTGCCAAATAATTATCTAGTTCACCTGGAAGTAAAAGGAATATCTTCCTCTTGTAAAAGAAAGTATTCACAGAGACTTCATATTCTTAAGTGGGTTTAATTATGCGTTTAAAAGTTCTGTCAAGCTCACTTGCATCATACTGAGAAAATAGACTCGGCGACACAAAGCAAAGGGTCTAATAAGTCAGCTGGGGTTAAATTACACTAAAGAGACTAGATTATACTTGATGCGGCAAGTGGACATAGCGGAGATTCCTATACATAGGTAAAACAACGATTTTATCTCCGAATAAAATTGCTTTAAAGTATTTAAGATTAACATAAACAATCGGACATACTCAATTTATTGCGTCATAATCATTATATGCAAACAAAAGAAAACATTGACAGGGACACTTGAAATGAATTTTCACATTAAAAGCATCTATGGTAATAGGCAATTTACCAGGCGTTATCGGAGGAGCCTGATGCGGAGAATGAAACAATAGTTTAGCAAGACCACTTAATGTCATCTATAAAAAAATATTAAACTCGTGGAATTGTTACTCACTGAAAATGTTTTAGAAATACATACCATTTATAGAACTCTTGATGGATTATACAGTCCTCTTACTTCTACTAAAACACTGAGCGTACAAACACAACTGGTTCGGGATCAGTCGAGGGTCTAGAGACCATGGAATGTCAGACATCAGACAATTTTAAGCGAATGTTAGACCTAGCAGTCGAAAACGCACTGGAAATCTCAGACTAAGTAACACATTCTCTAGTCATTCCTGCTTGTGCAGACAGGAACTGGAACATTTCAGATGTTTCCGCAGCTTTCGATCCTCTATGTTACAAATAAAACACGCACGCACGCACGCACGCACGCACGCACGCACGCACGCACGCACGCACGCACGCACACTGTGAGAGGCGTAGGGAAAATATAACTGCAATCACCCTTTTGGTACAAGGAGCAGAACCATCTTTGCATGTGCATGTGTGCTGTTTGGGTTCTGTTCGTAACTTTGTGTCTCTCGTTCAGATCCCATAGGCCTAAAGACAACATTTGGTTCGGGTTACCCGACCCTACTTGCGAAATAGGCGCCGACCCTACCGTTTTTAAAGTCAGTTGGTAAAAAAAGATGAAAACCTAGAAAAAAATGAGATTGTTTAAATATGTAGTTTAAAACATAGATCGCTTTATACAGAAGATTACTTTTTACACATTCTCCATGAAAATAACGTTCTTATAGCCTAATTAAAACATAAAATAAAAAGAAGATGCCTTAACCTTCCCTATCTATTTTTGAAAAGGATGTAACCCTAAGCAAACCAATTTTGTTGTCCTTATGTTTTATATCTTTACAGAGTTTAGTATTTAATCGTGATATAAGTGGTACAAGTTAGCTAATAAGTCTAAAAGCATTTTGGTCTATTATTCATAAAGCCTTTCTATCATATTGCCATAAAGTCAAATTGGACATTTGTGTTACTTGCATAAAAGGAATTGCTAAAAAGCTTAAGTAGGTTCAAATGATCAAAAAAGTGTCGAAGGTTTTACATGTATGTCTTTGAAAGGGTCAAGTTTTAACAAGCGTAATACGTCCTTAGCGTCCAAGAGTAGTTGTTTTTAGAGGTAAGCAAACTATACGAAATTGATTTTAACATAGTATTATTCTAGTCGAAGGCAAAAGTGTTAAAAGTTAAGAAAATAGTTTTATAAATTATGCCGTAAAGTTTGACACAATCCAATGAATTTGTGGTACCTTTTAATTTATAAGTTAAAATTGACCTAATTAAGACATTATATGTTCAATATCTCTCTTATCGAAGAAGCTTCAGGATATCGTTGTTAATTGGATATTTTGACGAAAAAAAAAAGTTTTATTTTGTCGGAATACTTTTAAACCGTTTGAATGCAAACAGAAAATCATCAAATATCGGATTAAAGGATTAACAAAGCTGCAAATCGGGACATCTTGCCAAGAAATTAGTTGCTTTGTTTACATGTAGTATCTAGACAGTTAGCATGTTTAGTAACTAAACTAACGTCAAGAAACAAAGTAGTTTATAAGTGCATTGACGGTCCACTCTGTTAGAGATGGATGACACAACCTGATGTGAAAAATATTTATGATAATGTATCATACTTATACTTAAAAATAATTTGCATAGCAAAATAATAATTTGTATCAATTGTGATGAGTAATGACAACAGATGTTAATATATTCACTGTAAAAAGATACATGGTATCATATGAAAGTGCATTAACGTAACGTACATGTACAGCATTTCTTGAGAATAATATTTGTTCTTTACATAAGTTCTTTTTCAAAAGAAAATATTTAATCAAAACACCTGTTTATGTTTTAGAAAATATTAATTATATGTTTTTATTAAAAATACATAGTTAAAATGAATAACCTTCGATCATTTCAAACACTAAGTTTTATTATTTTAATCGGATATGCAACCACAATAGAATATTTGACTTAGATATTCGCGAAATTTATCAACATAAAAGCATATTTCAATACAGATAACATAATAGTGCCTTTGTTTGTAATTCAGAAGTAATGTTTCTAAGCGACGTGAATTGATTAATACAAAAGTAATATTAAACTTCAGGCTTCAAAACATTGGCAGTGTGTGTTACTGTGTTCCTAGAAGGAATTGTAGGCACATGTAGGTACTATATTATTTATCTCTTCATATCCATCTTTATAAGAATAAAATAATTTACCGGCGTATTGACATACAAAACTCGTTGCGTCTTATATCTTACGTCGGAAAGCAACATTTTGCTTAAAATGAAGACTTACATCAAAGATAACTTTTCCTTTACAACATCATTTTAAATAAAACAAAGGGCAGTCTATGCCGCTTTAAGAGTCCCGCCTTCATTTTAATAACTGAAGTTTGATATGGGGATTTTGTTTTCATAAAACACTTCGACAAACCTGTTTCCAAAAATATGTATTGACAGTGCTCCGCCAGACAGCCGCATTGTGAAAAGGTAAATCGAAGTGTTTTAAGAAACAAACTCTGAATCAAACTCTGGTAACGGACAGAAGGCGGGGCTCCGTAAGCGGCGTAGACTGCGCTAAGTTTCATTTGAAATGGTGAAGAAATAGTGAAGTTATCTTTGTTTAAAATCTTCATTCGAAGCAAAATATTGCCTTCCGACGTAAAAATCAACGGACTCCCTGAAGTTTTTTTGGTTGAGAAAGTGAATCTGCTACCGGATTTGCTTCGCAAGTCACATGAACACCCCACGGACATAAAATACGTGCGTGTATGTGTGTTCATAAATGGGCATTGTGTAATGGGTTATGCAATAGAGACACTGTTACCCGCTACATATAGTCATGTATTTGCTGATTTTATGCTATAAAGTAGTTTGATGAAATGTCAAGAAACTTTTACAAATTCTAAATTAGATTAGAAGTGAACGTTTTAGAGTCAGCAAAACGCATATAGTATAAGGCCTCAAAAGTTGATCATTTATTCTACGGATATGCCAGAAAAAAGTAGAAGCGATCGAGCGAAAAAACTATTTTTCTTTTAATTTAAGGCAATAATCGAAGGCAAGCGAAAGCGAAAAGCAAAACAAAAAATGAATCTATCAACAACTATTGTATCCATGTCTTACTTTCGCACTCACTTAGTTTTCGTAATGTAAAATACACACTTTACGTGAACATGAATATTATAGTCAATGTACTTCAGTAAACAAAAGAAGTTATACAGCGTCGAAACGGGTATTGAACAAAAAGGTCACGTGACCACAAATGCAAACGCCAGTAATTAATATTTTCGTTAAAGTGGCATAGCGCGAAAAAAGAATACATTGTTTAGTCTTTCGATCGGTTTATTTGTCATCATTCATGTTAGCATGGTTTCCGAGAACACTTCGAAATAAATATTGTCCAGGATTTCAAACGCACGTAGACAGTATTAAATTGCCAAGTATTTAGATAAAAGCCACCATATTTTTTAAAATATATGACTTTCGATTGTTCAGTTATGGTTGTGATTAGTTATACCAATATTTGTGCGATGCAATTTGTTCAGAAATGCATTTGGCTAACGCACGTTAGCATTTCATGATGCCAATATTCGTTAAACACAATTTCCTACACAACGATTTTTATAGCTTGATTCTTGAATGAGACACTACCTACTAACATACAATTCGCGAAATAAAAATAACGGATGAAAACGGTAACAGAACAATACAAAACCGGTCCTCGCATTTCAGCGCGCGGGAATTAAGAGACCTTAACGACAAGACAGGTCCCGACCCCCTGGCATTCGTGGTTCAGGAGATATATTTGAGATTTACTTCCCATTACAAAGTCTGTCGGAGCTTTCCATTGCAAGGTTTGTAGCAGTCCGCAGAAAATAATGAAAAGTAGCGTTTTTAGGACACTTTGCGACGTTAGATACCGGCGAACAAATAAGGTCCAAGGCACCCCGACGATTGCATTTTGTAGGGAATAGGGTCCCCTAAAAGGCAAATCTGGTCCCAACCTCCGCACATACAGGGATGCTGAGCTATCTTCAACACTAGGTACCCCATTTTAAGGTATTTTGCGCCATTTTAACGTTTAGGAGAACCTTGTAAGCGTATAAAAAGGTGACGCCAATATGTCAGAGATGCGCTGACGGTCAGGTAACATAGGGAATCAAAAGACCTGAAGGACAAGACCGGTCCCGAACCCCTGGCATTTGTGGTTACGGAGATATTTTCGAGATTTACTTCACATAGCAAGGTCTGTCGGAGCCCGCAGAAAAGTATGAAAAGTAGAGTTTTTAGGACACTTTGCGACGTTAGAAACCTTCGATCAAATAACGTCTCAGGCACCCCGACAGTTGCATTTTGTAGGGAATAGGGTCATAAAGGGAAATCTGGTCCCAACCTCCGCACGTGCAGGGATGCTGAGCTATCTTCAACACTAGGAACCCCATTTTAAAGTATTTTTGCGCCATTTTAGCGTATATGAGAAAGTAGTATGCGTATTAAAACGGTGACGCAAATACGTCAGAGATGCGCCGACGGTCACGTAACGTAGGGAATCGAATGACCTTAGCGACAAGACCGGTCCCGACACCCTGGCATTCGTGGTTCCGGAGATATCTTTGAGATTTACTTTCCATTACAAGGTCTGTCGGTGCTTTCCATTGCAAGGTCTGTCGAAGCTGGCAGAAAAGTATAAAAATTAACGTTTTTAGGACACTTTGCGATGTTAGAAACCGGCGATCAAATAACGTCCAAGGCATACCGAATATTGCATTTTGTAGGGAATAGGTTTCCCTTAAAAGCAAAACTGTTCCCAACCTCCGCATGTGCAGGGATGCTGAGCTATCTTTAACACTACATACCCCATTTTTAGGTATTTTTTGCGCCAGTTTAGCGTATAGGAGAGCTTGTACGCGTATCAAAACGGTGACGCCAATATGTCAGAGTGCGCTGGCGGTCACGTAATGTTGGGAATCAAAAGACCTAAACGACAAGACCGGACCCGAACCCCTAGTATTCGTGATTCCGGAAATACCTTTGAGATTTTCTTCAAATTACAAGGTCTTTCGGAGCCCGCAGATAAGTATAAAAAATAGCGTTTTTAGGACACTTTGCGACGTTAGAAACCGGCGATCAAAAAACGTCCCAGGCATCCCGACTGTTTCATTTTGTAGGGAATAGGGTCCCATAAAGAGAAATATGGTCCCAACCTCCGCATGTGCAGAGATGCTGAGCTATATTCAACACTAGGTAAACCATTTTAAAGTATTTTTGCTCAATTTAAGCATATAGGAGAACCTTGTTCGCGTATTAAAACGGTGACGCCAAAACGTAAGAAATGTGACGACGGTCACGTAACGTAGGGAATCAAAATACCTAAATGACAAGACTGGTCCTGAACCCCTGGCATTTGTGGTTCGGAGATATCTTCTAGATAAACTTCCCATTACAAGGTCTGTCGGAGCTTTCCATTGCAAGGTCTGTCGGAGCCCGCCGAAAAGTATAAAAAGTAGCGTTTTGGAAACACTTTGCGACGTTCGAAACCAGCGCTTTAAAAACTCCCCAGGCATTCCGACGGTTGCATTTTGTATGGAATAGGATCCCTTCAAAGGAAAAACTTATCACAAGCTCAACACATGCAGGGATGCTGAGATATCTTTAACAATAGTAAGCCGATTTTAAGGAATTGTTTGCGCAATTCTAACGCATATGAGAACCTTGTGCGCTTTCAAAAACGGTGACGCCAATACGTCAGAGATGCGGCGCTGGTTACGTAACGAAGGGAATCGAAATACCTAAACGACAAGACCGGTCCCGAACCCCTGGCATTCGTGGTTCCGAGATATATTCGAGATTTACATCACATTACAAGGTCTGTCGGAGCCCGCAGAAAAGTATGAAAAGTAGCGTTTTGTGGACGCCTTGAAACGTTAGAAACCCGCGATCAAATAACGTCCCAGGCACCCCGAATGTTGCATTTTGTAGGGAATAGGGTCCCCAAAAAGGGAAATCTGGTCCCAACCTCACGTGCAGGAATGCTGAGCTATCTTCAACATTAGGTACCCCATTTAAAGGTATTTTTGCGCCATTTTAGCGAATAGGAGAACCTTGTACGCGTTTTAAAATGGTGACGCCAATACGTCAGAAATACGCCGACGGTCACATAACGTAGGTAATCGAAAGACCTTAAGGTCAAGACCGGTCCCGACACCCTGGCATTCGTGGTTCCGGAGATATCTTCGAGATGTACTTCCCATTATAAGGTCTCTGGATGACTGCAGAAAAGTATGAAAAGTAGCGTTTTGGGGACACTTTGCGACGTTAGAAACCGGCGGTCAAATAACACCCCAGTAACCCGGACGGTTGCATTTTGTCGGTAAAATGGTCCCCTTAAATGCAAAACTGGTCCCAACCTCCGCACGTGCAGGGATGCTGAACAATCTTCAACATTAGGTATCCCATTTTAAGGTATTTTTGCAAATAGAAGAATATTGGATGCGTATAAAAACGGTGAGGCCAATAGGTCAGAGATGCGCCGACGGTCATGTCACGTAGGGAATCGAATGCCCTAAGCGACAAGACCGGTCCCGACCCCCTGGCATTCGTGGTTCCGGAGATATCTTCGACATTAACTTCCTATTACAAGGTCTGTCGGAGCCCGCAGAAAAGTATGAAAAGTAGCATTTTGGGGACACTTTGCGACGTTAGAATCCGTAACGCTACTTTTCATACAGTAAATCTTTCATTTCTGTACAATACAGAATGTGGCAAACTGCTTTTTGTTATTCAAACAATTAATGCACCCGATAACTTTTCAAAGTAACGCTTAAACTAATTATTTATGGAATAATATTTAAATACATTAATCCGTATATTTCACGTTACAATGAGCTTGGTGAAGACTTCAAGTGCACATTGGACGCCATTTTGTTTATTTGGAACTGTGACAAATATCATATCCGACTCCCAATTTGAAAGCAGCGCAAATAAGTCTGTATATTCTGGTTTTTATAACCATAAACTTAAATTGTGTGAAAGTTATTTGTTTTGGCACTTACAAAGACATTATCCGCAATGAAATGCTCCATTTAAGATAAGAATGAATTACGTTTGATCATTGTGTGAAATGTCCAAAATTGATTGGTATGATCACAATATCTCTGTGTAATAAAATTCATGTTACGAAAAGTTCAAGTTTCACATTCTATTTCGTTCCGATTAGCAACGAACTATTCAATTCAACACACGTAAATGACATACACACAAAACTAAAGAAACGATAATCCAGACACTTTTAAACGTTATGTAGTTTATATTCAATTCTAGTACCAAAACAATACCGTGCATGTTGTTGACCCTTCATTTAACTTATTTATCATACTAATAATTATCATAATTATGTTTTTGTTATAACATATTATCTTAACATTGCTGGGTGATACATTAATGTCCAAGTTGCAAATATATATTAGTGTTAAAAACCTGTGTCTAGTGGATGAGTAGTTAAAGCGGTGGGGGTCCCAGGGTTTCTTTACAGCCCCCTCCCCCACCCCATCCAGCAAAAAAAGAAAGAAAAATGCGTTCTTATTCATTAAATCATTAGTCAATACTAGTTGATCCCACAAATGACTTGCGTTCGAGTGCCTTGCCTGGCGCTTGGCCTTTAAAGGGTAGTGCTTGGAAAAGTGGTGTACTGGTTTAACCCAGGAAGGTTGTACCCCGTGTATCGGTGCTATACACCGAGCACGTAAAAGAACCAAGGGGTCTCTTTGAAAAAGAGCTAGGGTATGACACCTGGACTTCCTTGTATCCCACCACTGTCTCTTCAGCGTGCTGTCCCTTTAGCAAAAACAAAGGACACCGTTGGAAATAAGTGCTTGCACTTTCACGGGTTATCCTTGACCGTAAGGTCTAAGGAATTACATACATACAATACATAAAAGGCTATTCGGTGGTGTTTGTATCCCCGACGTGGTATTTTTACGTAAGTGGGTCTAAATAATTGACGGACGTTTGGGCCCTTGCCTTGTGCTACTTTGCCGAAGTTAACTTTTTAATTTTCCATGTTCATGAGTTTAAGAGAAAAAAAGAATGTGGCCACACACCTTATCATAATCAATAATCAAACCACGTAATTTGCATAAAAAAACGCTGATTGTAGGCAAATAATGACAGTTTTTGATGTTTGCCAAAACAAAACCACAAACAACAAAACAGTTCTCAAATCCACGAAGTATCACCAAAAAATCTTGTTTACTTAATGGATTGTTTATTAAAACATTAAAGTATTCATGTTTGCATCATTTAAGGTTTTTATTTTATTTATTTTTACTCTGTTTTTATGAACATATCGAATTAAATGTTACCTATGTTTCAAATACCACAATGGTTATTTCTTTGAGAATAAGCGAGTCTTAAAATGAGCCTTCGCGAGCTTACCACTTTTAATTACTTTTATTTGTTTGTGTAAAATATTAAAATATATATAATGTTAAACATTTCATGGATTTCAACTTTAATTTAACGTCCTAAATTTGTTGATACTTTTTAACGATAACGATTGAAGGTCTGACCCTTTACTTTTTATGCCTAATTACGGGCTGGCTTTTAGGCAGTATTCCGGATGCGTATAATGAGTTCGGCGGATTTCTCTTATAGAGCAAACATGATTCCATTAGAAAAGGAGCAAGTTAACGGCAGTAGATATGGACAAAGTCTACAAAAGATTGTCACAATGGCAACATTTTCGAGTATATACATGGTAAAGATCCATTACCCCCCCCCTCCACCACCACACACCCCCACCCCCATCCCCTCCACCGTACTCAAAGTCCTCCGACATTTATCCACCCAACGACTTATCGAGGAAGTACAACTGGTGAAATATAAAATTAAATATTAAAGTGAAATATCATATTGTGGCAAATGTTAAAACACCATATATTTTTAACAATGTATACTTGTTTAATTTACAGCAGATATTGCTTCTATTTCCTGAGCACCTTGGTGAAGTTATACTCTTATGTTGGCTTTTGGAGTATGTATGCCCGAATCGACATGGCTATTCCTGAAGAACATAAAACGCTTCAAAATTCAAAGCAATGCAATATGTACGGATGTGTAATGTCGCAAGTAAATGTCAAAGGGACAGGAGATTTTTTATTGAGAAAGGAAAACCTTGAGCTCGCTGACAATCACTAAGCTTATTAATGAAATTTATTTAGCTAAATTAAGAGAGGTGTTATGCTTTTCACTGAGCGGAGAGTTGCTTACAATTATAAAGTCAATGTCAAAGGGACAGGAGTTTTTTTATTGAGAAAGGAAAACCGTGAGCTTAATGGTTTTAAAATAAAAAGCTTTATTTACCAATCTTAGGTAAACCCTTTTTGTTGTTGTTAAGGTCCATTTTTCTCTCATTTTGATTTTCGTAGTGGATTAACTTCGCAGTATAATGACTTGTTTAAATTCCTTATCTGCAACAACAAACATTCATCCAAGCTGGTGAAGTCAACCCAGATGTTCAATGTAACTGGAACTCTCATCCTTCAAACCTCCCAATAGCTCACGGAAATCATCTTCACCCCCCCCCCCCATATCTCACGGATAACATCTTCAAACCTCCCAAAATCTCACGGATAACATCTTCCAACATCCCAATAGCTCACGGATAACATCTTCACCCCCCTCCCCCCAATATCTCACGGATAACATCTTCAAACCTCCCAATATCTCACGGATAACATCTTCTAACCTCCCAATAGCTCACGGATAACATCTTCAAACCTCCCAATAGCTCACGGATAACATCTTCAAACCTCCCAATATCTCACGGATAACATCCTCAGACCTCCCAATAGCTCACGGATAACATCTTCAACCCCCCCCCCCAATATCTCTCGGATAACATCTTCAAACCTCCCCGGATAACATCTTCAAGCCTCACAATATATCACGGAAAACTTATATGTCTTTTAAAGAAATCAATATTTAGAAAATGTTATACATGTCCTTTAAAACAATTATATTTTTTTTTATTTTTTACGAAAGAAGTATTTAACATGATTCAGTTTAGACGTCAAAAGAACAAGGGCCTTCAAACGTCACAAGAAATCGTTTCATAAATCATGCCAAACTGTTTGAAACTTAATAATAAAGTGTTTTTGTGAATTTATGGTAGAAATTCCACTTTTAAGAAATATATTTATTATATCGTTAAAGGGAAGTAAATTCTTGTATTTTTTTTTTTAATATTCCGTTTTAAGACGCAACACAACATTATCCATGATATAAATTGAAACATTTGGGTGCAAAAGAACATATCAACTTTGTCATAATACAAATAGAAATGCATCAAATCCCAGATAAAGAGATCAGCAAATTTGCAATCTAAGCTATATACTGAATGCCAAGTTTATATATAGCATCTATTCATATTATGATTTATATATTCATGGAACGTTTTTGTCAACATAACAACGTCAACATATTAAAGTGTTTTTTGTTACAAGGACGCAGCACCCGGAGTAAGATTAAGGACGTCATTTGGCACGAACAACATTTACAATAAGTTAATTATTCTTTTATCGTCTAAACAATTTTGCCTAAAGGATAACAAACCATGTGTATCAAAAGTAGTTGTTCAATTTATTTGTTCACTATAAAAAGATAAATGCTATACAATAAAACTGCTTTAAAGTAATATACAATTTACGTCATTTGTATTACAAATATGTTAATAACATTTGTTATTCAAATTGTGTGTTTTCTAAAGCAAAATTTAATTTGAAAGTTTTGTATGTCAGCTAATATACAACTATTAATTTGCTATTGTGTTCTTCAAAATACGTATGTCATGTTCATACGCCTTCAAATACTTGTCATTCATTTTTATTATAATCAGCTGGTACGAAACCACATCTTTAAACAAAAATAAAAAACCATTGAAATAATCGTGATAATTTTTTACAAACAAATTCACAAAGCGTTCACAAAGCGTGAAGGGACGTGCAGTGAATAATAAAGTGTATTTCCGAATATTAGTTTTGAGACAGTAAAGTAAACAAAGAGAATGAAACACACAGAATAATGAATATGTCTTTCTTAAGATGTGTGTTTTTGTTGATGCTATTCGCGACGTTGTGTTATTGTTTTCCTAGGAGATGCAGGCATTTGTATGTACTTAATTATTGATTTATTTTATATCTTAGTGTACGAGATTGTCAAAATTTTGTATTTCGATAGTATGAGCATTCGGAACTCCGCGGGCATTTTAATCGAAAAAAACCTCGGATGTATATGGACAGTTTACAATGTCAGAAATCGGTACACTCTAACTACGCTGCAAATAGATCGCGTAGTAATTTCAATTTGGCAGTTAAACTTAATATTAAGACTTTACTCTTTGGAATCTTAATTAAGTTTGCAATAATAAACTTCACTGGTAGTCAGTTTAAACTTAGATCTACAAATACAATCTCAAATACTAAATTCAAATAATAATATAATTCAAAACTTTAAGAATTACTTCTACAGACCTACCGGCATACATCCAACGTTGTTTTCGATAAAAATGGCCCAGGAGTTCCGTATGTAATATGACAAATAATTATGTTCTTTTCAGAGCGGATTGCAAATGCGGTGAATATTGTGTGAAGTCCGACAGAAACGTACGCTGTATGAGGAGACGCGACTGTGTCTGCAAGACAGGTATTTAGAAATACTGTTCTTATTTGCAACACTTTCGTTAGGAAGTTAACGTACAAAAAATAAGGTGAAATTATTAAAATGCTTACCACTTTGTAACAACTATCTGCAATTAAAATAGCATTACAATTATAACTGCAACTTACCATATGCTCTCAAGCAATTAAACAGTTGCCCTTTTTACAAATTATTTCAGTATGTTTTCTATTGCTTTCTTACTATCTTTCCTTTTACAGGGTGTCTGGTTTTTAACACTTTCATACCGGCTGGTCAGAATAAGCCTGTTCATTGTAACCGCTGTTCATGCCCAGAAAACCCACAACTAAGCAAAGGAATCCCTGGTGTAAGTCTATAAAAAGTTAATAAGGAATGTTATGAAATTGATCTTTAAGTTAACTGAGATTTGATGTTTAATCATAATAAGACGTTTGGGACCAAATCAATACCACTTCACAGAATGAGTGTTCCATTATTGTGTGTCGAGTGTAATGTTAGGAGTATATGAAATAAGAATTATACTCACGTAAACTAATGCACTTTTATATCGTTGTTTTTCATTTAAATTGTACGCGGTAAAGCTTAACTGATTTGCTTATAATACATCTTTTAACTCTTACTAAACCGTTAACTAAACTGAACGAGCCAATCCACACAGTTGCAATAATTCAATAATGACCAAATGGAATGGCGAATTAAATTTTCAAAAATGCATTTCATTTGTCTTAAAATAAATAATATAGTTGTTGTATGTATTTATGAGAAGCGCATTTGGAGCTAAATGGAAATAAAAATCAACAAGTGATTTAAAATTATGCTCACAATATATGCGCCAGAATGGGAAAGCAATATAAAGTGGCTTTTAAGAGACTTCCGGTTTATTCTAGTGTACTCGACGGTCGTGGTGTAACATACCTCCAAGAACAGACGTCTACCTGAATAATCCGCACTGCGGACAGACAGGCTAATGAGGCGGCGGCTAAGATCGGCCATATTGAGATGGTTCGCGGTTCAAACCACAAATTTGAACGTTTTTCACCTTCTTTTAGCTCAACCAATATGATTTTTGAAGCGCACTTGTTTTTCATTAAACATGTTTCAGCATATTCTTTTACCACCCAAGGAAATCTTTCGGACTTGTGGGAGATTCGAAATAAATATGTTAGTTCACGTTCATTGTTTCCTTCTGATATGTATTTTCTCTTTGCTATATTTTCTTTTATTGCCTTATATTGCCTGAATTTGTATTTAACCTGGACTTAAACGTTACCATATTCGCTTATAAATCTAGCCATTATGTTCAATTACAACTGAATCAAAATCGAGTAGAAAATGTTCTAGACTTGATTTAACTAGTAGTGAACTGTATGAAACAGGGCTGGAGTTCAACTGATGTTATTTCATTTGTAAGTAAAATGTTGTTTTTTATTCGTTCGATGAAAGTAATCCGTTTGTTTAGGTCAATTCTGTTCAATTCAATCATTTTATTTCCTCCTAAAATGAGATATGCAAAACATATGTACAACGTTATATGCGTCACGAATAATATAGTCAATAATATATATGAATAATAATACTATGACTATGTACACATTCTAAAGAATATAATTAGACAAAAAACATTCGAAGTAATATGACATTATTCACAAAAATATACCAGCATGCATAAGAACCCTTAAAACCATATGTGTAACTAAAGGAATATGCATGTTCTCTTTATAAGCATATTGTAAGCAGTTTGATATAAATTTAGTTTATAACAACAAAAACGCCGTATTTGCATCATGTTCAAATAATGGATAGATTTGTGCTCCCATTAGTATCAATATAAACATAGTTCCAACCAACTCATTACTCTAGTTTTCCACTTACCAACTTCGTGGGAATATACTTAACGTTTGACAGTCTTATTTCACATTAGCTTACTCGGTTATGAGGATGGATTTACTTATACAATGTGTATGATCGAATGGGGCCTATATTCACAGAAACGGTAACAAATGTCTGGGACAAGGTCATATCGTACTTTTGATTGACCTGATCAGAAAGACATATACTACTATAAACATATACACTTAGAACCTTACCTCAGTATGATATTTAGGAACATAAGTTTTCATAAAACGGGTTCACAGCTATGTTTGTGAAGGCCAACCATTGCCTCACACATTCCAGATCGGGTCATTAGATGAAATCACTGTACTTTCTTAACTTATCAACATAATGCTGAAATTAATCAATATGGTACGGTACGAATTATGCGCAGTCTAAACTACACCAGAGTTCAGACCAATATAACGCAACTTGTTGAATTATTTTTGAACAATTCAATGCAAACTTTCGGATTAATACCAAAAGGGTTCACTCTTCTTGAGTACACATAAGGTAAAATGCGTTTCCAGCTTTCTGTAACCTTTCCGTGATTCGCATGGTAAATTGCAAGTCAGAGTCATGTCGTATTCCCCAAAAGGTTCATGTTATCATTTTATCAGTTAACTGGTCACCATAAAGTGTTCCAACTACTGGAAAGAAGTTTCATTTGCCTTAAAAACAATGTTCGATCTGGATGTATATATGTCCATTGTCCATGTTCAACAGTATTAATAAAATTTGTCAATCATCAATCGGAGGCAAAGGGGAGTCACTGCTAAAAAGGATATCACCAGCGAAGGATGGATTACCTGCCTCTACGGACATAACTTTGCAACATCATTTACTGCTTTCTAGTGTGACCAACAGTTGCTCGTTGTAGACTAATTTCACAAATGTTGAAAATGCGTCAAATAGCAATGTATTGTCACCAAAGTCGAATATAAACTGTATTGTATAAAAATACACCTGTCATTTGTTGTTTGTCCGGGCGGGTAAGGTAATCTTAAACGTATACCTTCGTCTGCAGTGTTGGGATCCCTAAACATGGAATGGTTTAGCTTTTATTAATTATGATTTGTTTAATTTTTAAGTTTCCTCATGTAAATGCATACTTTGATAAGATTTGCCATTGACGTTTTTAAGTGTGACAAGTGTGAGGTTGTACTCTCAAAAATAGTTTTATATACTTTAAATGCAGTGTGTTGTTTGTAGAGTTTTGTTGTTGATCCATGTTTCTGGGTTGTGGGTGTTATTGCTAGTATGTTCGGTGTCATTGATGTTGACCCTGTGACAATGAATAAGGCGTGTGTTTAAACGTTCGACTACTGGACTAGTTTAAGCAGTTAAATATTTAAAGGTTATTTAACACTGTTTTGTACAATACGGAGATATATTCGGACGAGTACACAGCTTGGAAACCCATATTGGACAAGCCATTAGGCATATCACATGGTTAATCGTACAATACGAAAAAAAAAATATTTTTTGTACGCGCGTGCGTCCCGATACAGAAACATATATTGCACGGTCACGTGTTGAAAAAAAGAGTCTACGATTAGACGTATACATTAGGTATAGAATAATACCTGCCCTGCATTTCACGGTGGGAAACATCGTCTGGACACCATTTGTTTGCAGATTCGAAGTCGAAAAGGGTACATAACTGCGCCCAAAATTAGTGATTGGGTGCCTCTTGACAGGGTTTGTTTATGAATATTTGACTACTGATCTTTTCCTTGTAGTTTTCATTTAATTAGTATTAACAAAGTCGAACTTGACCTGTATTGTATGGTAAACATTTGTAGCAACAGTTATTTAAATCCGTCAACCCTTTCGTGAGTTATTGCCCGTAAATCATATATTGGCACATTATAATTTGAAAGGGGCCGAAACTACGTCAAAATGTGAAAGGTTGCAACTTAAATTAATATTGATATTTATATTATGTTGGTAAACATGAGATTTTTTTTAATCAGTTGATCCTTTCAGACTTAACCATTAAACACAGACCACAGCTATAAACCCTTCCCGACATTGTGGTGTGGGGTATAACCATAAGGTACATAACGTATTTAGAGTGTATCATTTAACCTGCAATTGCTTTTTACCTCAGACCTATGAACATGGAATATAGTGTGACAGTGTGGACCATTAATGGAGATTTTAGAACAAACACGATCCTTCTTACTTAACGTCGATGTCACTGTACTAGAATTACTAGGTTATCATAAGTCTTATTCTTATGCGTGACCATAACATGTGATATCGCTCTTGGATTTTGTTCTCGCAATACATCGTCTCTACACTGTGACCCTTTGATACGTGAGAAAATTAACAGATTAGAAACGAACAACATTCGACAGAAAAGCTCCAATAATCGGGTTATAAATAACTGACATTTTAATTTTTGGTAAATTTTATTTCTTTCAAACATAGTTTTAAAATATTCAACAGCAAATAACAGCTGGCATTAAAACACATTTTTACAACCTGAAGGACATACATAACTACACCACTATGTATTTGAAAAAACTTCCGAAATCAACACAGACTATGCAAGTACGTCCATATAAATATGTATATAATTTTCACATGAGCAATTGTAGTCAAAGTGTTCACAGTGCAAACTACAATAGGCTGTTAAGTCCATTCTAAAGAGAGAAACGCCAGGGAGAGAAACATAAACACTTTTCTCCAATACTTTCAGAGAAGTAAAATATAATAATGTTCTGTAAAGTTTTATTTCAATTACGCATTACGAGGGTTATAACAGCTGATAATTGTCAATCGTAAAAAACAGCCGGGGTCTGTTTGGGTACGAAGGATGCATGCCGAAAGCAAACTTTAGCGGCTTTAACCCATTTTGAAATAGTTTCAAAAGTAGTTTGTTTTCATTTCACGGTACTTCCTATCTTTTTGTGCAAATGACCGGAAAAGAAAATCTACAGTACAATAGTCCGAAGTTAAAATATCTCAATCAAGCAAAATTTAAAGCATGGTGAGCAATGGATTTTTTTTTTCCTTGAACAACTCAGAATGAAGGGTGTTGTATTTTTAATATCAACGACGATGGCACCAAAATGCCATTTAAAATGTCCTTTAAACAAATAGTACTTCATGTTCATCATGATATTTTAAAAATGAATTGCGTAGTGTTATAGAATTTATAATAAAAAAATAAAATAGGTAAGCTAAACCGCAAATATTTTGCTTAATTGAGTGAAGGGTCAACTACAAGTGTTAGTATTCATTAATTTTTAACGAGGGCATTTGTCAAGTTCATTCATTATTTACTTGTGTGAAAATGTAAGACAAATCTCGCCATTCGTCGTTGCTTAGTACAGTTGTTCTAATATGAAAATGAATTTAGATTTCTTAATACTTGTACCCTTGCTTAACCACTGGACTTCACTTGTAGAATAAACTTAGTAGCAGACTCACGTCTTGTGTTTGTCTTTAACTAACATGGATTGAATACTTGCCAACCAAAACATACAACATGTCGTCAGAAACCATTGAATCCATGTCAACTAAGAAGGATCTTTTAGAATAATAGTACTCATAAGTGAACAATTTAATTAACATCGTGGCTCTCTCTGGAATATATCCACCAGTGATTAATTGGGACAGTTCAAACTTGCCGAACACGTAGGAAAATGTGAGAGGCACATTCGCACAGTTGCAATTGGGTCGGAGAAAAAGGACAAGCATGGTCATTAGCCAATTAAGAAAAGAAAAAACAACATGAAACATACTTTACAAAATTCAAGAAACATAATTATACAGCCGAAACTTAACCCGGTATTCGCAAGATTCCAATTTAACAACGATAGACAAGGAGAAGACAGCATTGAACAATGAGTCACCAGACTACAATTAAACAATAACGGAGTGCAACTATCAAGAAAATACTGTGGAAGAAATGCCCCGAGATAGAAAACGAAGAGGGCGAAGGACTAACCCTAGAAAAAGGACCATTCAAGTTTCAAGAAATGTTTGAATATTGAAAACAAGAAATGCATACTCTAAATGCAACGTCAACCCAAGATGTAACTTCATCAACAGCCGTGGTCGTGGACGTGTACATGGATGCAGACCAGACCTCAGCACCCAAGAGCGCAAAATCCGCCGCATAACATGAGTATACAATCGACTTGCGGAAATTGTGGGACAATACATAACCTATCAGACAAAAGGAAGTACCCAGCATAAGGTCAACAATGTGTACCAAGCAAGAGATAGTTTCATTGAAAAGTGGTATGCCGATCAAAGAAGGATGTGCACCATTGTCAAAAAGTGTGTCGCAGATGGGTGTACAGGACAATTTAGATGAGGATGATTCATGGATGGACAATTACTTCCTAAATACGGTAAGTCACAAACAATCGTCAGCCCCAGATCGCGCATTTGTAAATTTAGGCATTGGTCCACATTTTGATACGTTAGTTTCAAAATTGACACCGGAAGCAGCGTAAATACTTTCCTAAAACGCCACTTTGAAAAACAAAATGTCAAATCGCCATTTGAGTCCCTAGACTCCAACCTAACGTCATACTCTGGATATAAAATACATGTCGACGGTAAAATCAAACTCGCGTGCAAGCATCGTTCCGAAACAGTGAACACAGCGTTCTAATTGGGCTACAGACATCTGTAGATCTAGGGTTGATACAGCTGACTTACGCCATTGACCGAGAACATGGCCAATCAGTTAACAAAGAATACACAATCAGACAAGGACACTAAACGAAGTATTGCCATTACTAAGTGGGGCGAAATAGTTCACAAACTTCGCGCAATACCAGCTTGTTGGGCAATAAGCATTGGTGATGGGTCATCATACCTCAAACATTTAATATATGCAGTTGCAAATATTTCTATTAATGTTTTTTATGTTAACTAGTCAATTTTATCTAACGTATACAATGTTTCCATTTTTGTTTTAATCTAAAAACGTTTCTTTTCATGTGTTGTGTTTTGGAATATTATACAATGCAATATGAAAAGAAATAATAAATTGGTCATTATTTACTATCGGTTGTTATGTTATTTCACATTTCCGAATCCCCAACCCCAATTAAGGCGCTTTAGATATATCTACAACAATATTTTCAACTTGCAATCCACTCCGTATTATAAAAGGCCGTAAAAAATAGACCAAATACATGTATGTCCATATGGATATCTTTAATTTCAGAACAGACCAGCCAAGATTAAAATAGTTAAGGTATCATCTTGATGGCAAAACCAAACATTGCAAATCATTTTGATTACTAACTTATATATATGTAACAACATGAAACAATTTATAGCACGGGCTTCCAACTCGCTTCTAAAGTTGTACAAGTTACTTCATCTTTATAAACATATCCAATGATCGGTAAACTATTTCCCCAACCTCCTTACAAACCAATCGATTGCCTTGAATAAAAAAACAACAATTACACTTAAAGAGGGAAAGACAACAACGGATAACACCTGGCACGGATAACAATGGATAACAGTGGATAACAATGGAAAACAACGGATAACAGTAGATATCAACGGATAGCAACAGGCACGGAAAACAACAAGTAAGGTTTCTTGGATGCAATGCATTAACATTTGCTATCAGATTACATATCTGTTAACCGCGATATTAGGAAACACCAAACTCACCTATTAACATTGATTTGATGTTATGTCCAGTAGGTGGCGTGATATTGGTTCTACACTAGTGGTTTTAGGCGCTAAATAGTCATTCAGCTTCGGAAAATCCGATTGCTACACGGTATTCAAATCAATAAATGAATTTTTGTATTGAAAGTGTGTTTGTCTATTCAGAGAGTCCTAAAAGGAAATATCTATTTAATAATTTCACTACGGTATATTCTGGTACAGTTACCAAATGTGCAGATATTCAAGTTAAGAGAGCTATACCCCAGAGAGAGTTCAATGTTTCTGGTTTGTGATTGTTGTTTTGGTGTTCTAAGTCATTGGCGTTGACCATGTCTCATTATATGGGGTTTATGTTTAAACTTTCGACTACTGAACTTGTTTCTGTAGTTTTTTTCTATATAAATATCAGTACAGGTCTCATCACACCCTTACCAAAAACAGCGTCCACTACCATGCTTACCAAACGAGTTTTTTTATATATTATTTTGAGAAATTATTCTCCGCTTTACGTTGTAACGCGAATGATGGTATCAATGTTCAAACATTTTATACTTTGATTTATTTAAATCGTTGGGAAATGGAGCACCAAATGTACATTTATTCGGCTCATACAGGAGATTTTCGCTGGACGAAAACAACCGTAAAATGACACATTTGGGATCATTGATGTGCTTTGCTCATGTATATCAGTGGAAATGTATACGTAACATTCATCAAGAGGTTTTTGTCGATCTTTAACTTGGGCCAATTTAAGTGATTTTTTTTGTAAAATTACCCTAATTGGCGATTTGAGGATAACCAAAATATTGGCTAATTTGACGGTTAACGATATCGAAATTCATTTCCAAATAGACACAGGGGTTAAAATCAACACAATAAACAGTAATTACGTGCGTAAAAACGAAAAAGTAAAGAACAAGAATATCATAAAACTGAAAATGTGGAACAAGTCAACTTTAAATTATATAGGTCAAACAACAGTTAATGTTAAAAATCCCTGCGCTGGTGATAAACAAAAGGCGACATCCGTGATTGTCCAAGATGAGTCTAAATGTTTGTTCAGCTTGCAAATAGTTCAAAAAAGGAACTTAGTAACATTAAACGCAGAGAACTTTATTGGAAATAATTGAACGAGATCTTGGATACCTGGGGAAACCCTCTTTACGCATTGATGAATTCGCAACTCCGAAAACCTTGCCAACGCGAAATATACCATTCGCAACAAAATCTGAAGTAAAGTGCGAAACCGAGCGTTTAGTTGAAAGGGGCATATTTAAAGGTCACTGAACCACCAAATGGATGTCCGTTGTTTAAAAAAGCAAGACCACAAGTATTTAAACAATGTTCTTATAAGCGAAATATATAAACTGCCTACATTTGTTGATATTTTGCCTCAACTTCACAATACGAAGATATTCACAAAGCTGGATGTGAAATAAGCTTTCTACCACGTCAGACTCGATTAGCAGTCAAGTAAATTTACTTGTGTGATTACTCCGTTTGGAAGGTACAAATGGAAACGCCTTTCGATTTGAATGTATCAAACGAAATCGCTCAGAGAAAATAGTGTGCAGTCCTCACATGACTTGACGATGTCTGCACAATAGCAAATGCCATAATAGTTGTCCGAGACAGCGATGTAAAGGCAAGAAAGGACCACCTTTGAACGGACAATGCAAAGAACAAGGCATGATTCGAAACAAGGATAATAAATACATGGGAAAAGAGAAAATATTCCATCATACTGACAAGGGAATCTTGCCAGATAATAAGAAAAATGAGGCGATGCTTCAAAGGAAATCCCCTAAAGATGTGATTGGAGTCAAGCGAATGTGTCGCTTGGTACAATGCATGGCTAGGGTTCTGTCCAACCTGTCTGATATGACGGAGCCAATGAGAAACCTAACTAGAAAATGCGTTGGTTTTGTATGGGATGACCAGTGTGAAACAGCTTTCAAAAATGTCAAAGGACAGTTGATAAAAGCACCAGTATTAGTGTACTATGACCCGAACGAAATACGCATCGAGATCATTGACACAAGCTAAAAGAAAATGGGCTCAAATAGAAAAAGAAGCTCTATCGGTCTTATGGTAAGAGAAATTTGACATATAAATACAGATAGGTCACAAACCGTTACAGAACATACTAACAAAACCACACAGTCAAGCGCCAAAGATACTGCAGCATATCATGATGAAACTGTTTAGATAGAAAATAGAATTCACTTATGTAAAAGAAACAGATGCAGTCAAGAGCCAAAGATACTGCAGCATATCATGATGAAATTGTTTAGATATGACATAGAATTCACTTATGTAAAAGGAACAGATCTAGTTATTGCAAACGTATTAAGTAGGGCGTACATTAAAAGCGAAGAAGAAGCGCGACCAAGAAGTCTCGCAATGGATGCCTAGGAATATGTTGTAGATACACGTGTCTCGGAAGTACGCGAGGCAAAAGACAAAGACAATAAACTTCAGAAACAGTGATATAGCGGGGATGGCCTGTGAAAAAAAGTAGAGCCAAACTTGAAAATATACCTTCTGCTACGCGATAAGTTCATGATAGATAATGAAATTGTACTTAAAGGAGAAACCATGGTTATTCCAAGTCTTGAGAAATGACTTCCTGAAAAGACTTCATTTAGCACATCTCGGTTACGAGTATAGTGCGAGGAGTGGGAAATAAGATATGAATCACGACATAAAACAGGTAGCAGAACCGTGTGAACCGTACGAAGAGTAATCGCATAATCAACGACAACCGTTATTACAACACTGACGGGAAAGGTCCGTGGGATAAAATAGCAACGGACATATTTGCAATTTAAGCAAATTTTACCAGTTAATGGTCGACTATTTTACGAATTATATCGAATTAAATCAGCTCACAACAACAACTTCAAAAAAGGTTGTTGGCTAGCTGCACTGCCAACAATATTTCGAGTCATGATTTTAAGATTTTAATATGATAAACTATTTTCCCAAGTCAAAGTTTGTGCGAATAATATTCATCTTTGAAAGTTACATCCAATACTAGAAATTACTTCTGATAACAGATTATCTTAAAAGGAAAAAGAAAGGTTTATATCGGTTCAATACCAACGTAAATGTATCAATATCAGTTGAATGTAAGTATGTATGCGTCTGATCATTCCGATTATAAATTAAGTTCAAGTCTAAACGTTCTGAAAACGTGTTCGAGTATTATGTATTCCAGCCCCTACTATATGAGAAAGGCTCTAAACGGAATCGACTTGAACATGGTTGACGTTCTTTAAGAAGTCACTGACAGGCAACGCATGTATAGATGTCAAAGTTCATGACAAAAAGGCTGAAACTATCTTCAAGGAAACTGGGAAAAAAATTGGATTCGTTGGATTTTGCTCATATGGATCGGTAAGAGACTGACGTGGCTGCAAGACTGAATGCCATCAAACCTGGACTAGGCACTGTCCATTGTCATAACCACCGATTGGCTAATCCCAACTATTCGAGAAACAGATGACATGCTCAACTATGTCATTAAGCATTTCTATTTTTCAGCAAATCGTCTTTATTTTCTCTGCAGAAGATCCAATCCATACCAGCACAAGAAGAGAGGGGAAAAACATCAAGCAGGCAGGTCACAAACTCTGGCTCTTACACAAAACAGCTGTCACTTCCCTTCGAGGCAATATACGCATGTCCTCCTCAATCGGAAAATTTGACTGCATCAGGAACATATTAAGATGTCGTATTATCAACGATCGTACAAAATATCATATAGTAAGTGCCTAAGACAGGTTTAGCTACGTGCGTCTTATCAAAGGTGTCGCAAGTATATCCGTGTTTCGTAAGCGTACGACAATCGTGCACGTTAAAGCGAGCTCTTCAAAATGAGGTATTTAATGTGACCCGAGTTATCTGCTTGAGAATTGTCACTGTGCCGGATACATAGTATGTCTTCTTTGGGGAAAAACAAAAGGTCCGAATTGAACCTCTGAAAAATGGATGTGGTTATCGACCTGTGCCGATTAAGTTCTGACACACTGAAAATGAACTGGGGACAAGTATATATCGAGGGTTCAAAGGTAACAGATGCCAACATCAATTTTGGTCAAAAATGACATTTTGTGTTTTTTCAATCATACAAGGTACCCTTTATACCTTGTAAAATTTTCAAGTTCAAGTTCATTCCTTATATGGTCAAAATTTTGAGCCAACTACTTTTAGAAAAAAAATGTTGAGGTAAAAGGTTCCAAGTGCAGTTGGTACAATCATTCCAATGATATGTTAGATGTTTACAGTGGAAGAAGGTGCTATCTTTAATTAGAACCTTTTACTCGTGAAATTAGGCTTTATTTATTCAACAACAAAGGTGCTAAAATCAGTTATCTCTTTTTTCCAGGGCCTTTTCTGGCTAATTGTTTATATTATTGGTCACGCTGGAGTTAAATACTAGAAATTAAATGATAATTATCATCAGAATTGTCTACATGTTAATAGATCTCTTGGGTTTCACACACATTATGTGGGGATACTTGATTCTACCAGGTGAATGAATATTTCTTGGGAATGGTAAGTTATTATTTTTAACATTTATTTTCGTTTACCTTTTTTATACAAGTTAAGTACGCTCGTATTTTATAATAACACTTATTAATAGCGCAATTGCATTTATAATTTGTTAGATTTAAGTTCTTGTTTATTATAATACAAATGCAACCATAGGCTAAGCATGACATTAAAATATTTTAAAAATTGAAGTTTATTATTGAAGAATATTGTTATTTACTTGAATTTATCGTTGATTATCTCAAGGTTCGTTATCATTTTCTGCTTGTATTCTATATCAATAATAATTTAACAGTAAAACATATACATTTGTTTATATGCATACCCCTGTTTTATAGTCATCTGAGTACAACTCCTTTATCGTTATTTATGTTAGTTATTATACTTTAAGGTCTCAATATAATTACTTTTGTGCGTTTTTAAAACTATGCTCTTAACTGCGCACATCTCTAAACAGTATTCATAATAAATAAAACATTTTTTACTTGCATAGATGGAAGAGAACGCGTGGTCTGACTGGTCGGTCAGTACTGAAGAATGGATTGACACGTTTGACATATATCATCAAAACAGCATTGCTCTTCAATTCAAAACACATGTGTGTGATAGAGAAATGTATCTCAGAAATGATGATTACGACAGCATGTCAGCTCAAATTGATTATGAAACAAACTACACAAAGATGTTTGAAAAATCATTAACATCAATCGATGATGAAATTAGTGTCAAAGGTGACAAAGAATCCCAGAGTTCCTTCGAACCGGGTCTTTACTCTAATGATAACGATGGCGTTAAGAAATTGGTCGATTATGAGGCATTCTATGCAAATTTGATTGAGGAGTTTTACACAATTAATGAACACGATGAACCGCAGACAGTAGTTGAGCAACAAGGTAATAAAGATATAGATGAGGATGCAGAAGATAGTTTTGATGATCTTGATATGCCATTAGCAGAATGGATCAATAAAATTGTGAATGAGAGCAATGAGGATTTGAATGAAATATTGGATTACACGGTTTTTATTGAGGAAGAGAATATTTCTGACCCGAGCAAATGTCACGTTTGTCTGAGGAATCTAGCAGCGCAAATGGACGTGATTCATATGTCACATCAAATATTTCTGCAGAGGTTCCTGTTGGTCAATCAACCATAACCAGAGACAAGGGATGGAAACGACGAGGAAAGCATATAAAGAGGGGCCGCCAGATGAACTGTAGGCGAAGTCGTATAAGCAAGCAAAATGAGAAGGACAGAGAGTTGAAGACATTGCGACTGAATCGCCAGAATGCGAGGACGTTTCTGAGTGTGACGAAGCACCTGCATTACAAAAGGCTGTGAAACTCAGTATTAAAGAAAGAAAACTAAAGCAAAAACTGTTTGGATACCATACAAAACGGCTGGACAAGCTACTTGCAAGTAATATGCTAAAGAGAAAGCAAATTCCAGCAGATGGAAATTGTCTATTAAGGGCAGTTCTTGATCATTTGAAATTACCAACGTCAGTGAGTGAATTGCGGACACAAATTGCACAACACATTGACGAAAATACAGTTAATGTCCATGATAGATGAAATAAGAGTTGATGGAAAATGGAACACATACATGTCAGACTTTGTTCCTCTTTGCATTACCAATATATTTCAGCGCACTGTCCGTATATTTTCCAGCCGACCTTTTTAGCCATTATTAGAAGTTTCTTACTCCTTTTATTTTACAATTGGAGAGAGAAGATTGAGGATTTGCAAAAATTACTTTTTGAAAACTCTTGACATCGGCAAAAAAACAGTTGAAAATGCAATAAAACAAAAAACAGTTGGGATGTTTACTGGATTAGATAGACGAGGAAAGGCACCACCACCAAATAAGACATCTGAAAGTGACAGAGCATTTGTCAGAGAACATATTGAAAGTTTTCCAACAGTGGACTCTCACTATACCAGAAAGGACACAAACAGAAAATACTTGACACAAGATCTTAGTATAAGAAGAATGTATTCACTTTATGCTGAAAAATGTCAGAAACTTGGCAAACACTGTGTTACAGAAGCAGTTTACAGAAATATATTCTGTAATGAATATAATTTGTCATTTTGTCACCCCCCAAAAGACCAATGCCAGGTGTGTAACCATTATAACAATTTGAAAGCTGAAGAAAAATTAGATGATGCATCCGAACAGAAGTTTTATCCTCGCCAAGAGAGGAAGAAAATTGCCCGACAAGAAAAAGAACAAGAGAAGAAAAAAGCAAGAACCAACCCAACCAACCAGTGCAAAAAGTATGTATTTTACTATATACTTTGCCTTCTAACTTTCGCAACGTGATAATCAATGGTCATAGGAGTTGGACCAGGATAAAAAGACCATATTTTTTTCGGAAAAAGAAGAAATTTCATTTTTTTTTCGTTTTTTTTTCGTTTTTCTCTTTATGTAAGAATTGGAAGATGGCACATTTTACCTTTGAACCCTCGATATATTGTTTACTGTTCAGCTGTTTATTGACAATATTATAGATACATTTCACAGAGTCAGTATTAAAACTTATAAACGTCCTCAACCGTAATACAATTTGAAGTGTATATTTAAAGTCAATATGTTGATTAGAATGCTTTCATTGATATGTGAAATTATTATTGTTGAAATAATATCAGAATGTAACCAGGTCTAAGTTAAGATTATATTGTGGTTATCTCCCTTTGACCATTCATGATGATTAGAGGTATATTGACCTATGTGACCTTTTGTGGTCATCAGGTGTGACAAGTTGTTTGCTCAGTTTTGGATGGAGTTGTGGAAGTCATTGTTCACCTGACTTCTGTGGTAGGCGCAGCTGATATATTTTATATGATGATGTAATACTTTCAAGATCATTCAAGAGGTTAGTCATGGTTTTTTAGTTTTTTATGATTACAGTTGAATTGTTATTTGTATTTTAATTGTAGTAATTGCTATTCAGCATGGCGGCATATAAATGTATATTGTGTATTCTTTGCATAAAGATACCATACTTCTGTGCACTTTTTTGTTCTTACAACCAGACAGACTAACACGGGCACAGTTATAGTCTACTTGATTTACAATCGGTTTGCAAAATGTGTCGTTGCTGTGTTAGTCTTGTGCCTTATGTGTTTTATAGTTTTTTATGAATTTTAGCAATGATCACGGCCACTAGATTGTCTCAGCTAAACTATTCAATTGAGTTGAATAGTTGTTATGACTTATATTCAATTTAGAAGTCATTAATTTATTTCTATCGATAATATATGTGATTTACTATGTATTAATTCTTTATATTATGCTTATGATTGTTATCTCTGTATTTTCAGAGTACGTAATATTATACTACTCTTGATATCGATATCGTCACTGCATTAAATAGTTGAAGTGCGATCGGCTTTGGATTAACTTTGAACACCACGTTAGAATAAATTGAACCCTGAACCGACAAGTAAGTCCGGAAATAAGAACACACATGGGCGATGAATGGCAGTGCTTACTTATTAAATATAGTTTACTTATTTTTCAACTCGCACAATGTAAGTAACTAGAATATGTGTATAAACATTGTTCATGGTTGATATGTTCACGTTCAATTCATGAAATTTGTTGATATATTGCAGGGTGACCAGTATCGAGGGGATTTACTACTTTACAGCGTTTCGTAGTATAGCTGGAAAGTATTGTCTACGATACGGTCAGTTTAACCGGAGATGACCAATAGGTGATTGAGTTTTGTAATGAGTTATCCAATAGAAAGAAGCAACGGTATAGACCGTGATTTGGGAGAAGAAATTGATTCAATTCTAGCATGCACAATAGTCGTGATACACCTGTTTTCTTTACTTGAATTTTCATGATGGACAAAATAAGGCGTAAGTCACGTGGGGCAGAGAGCGTTTTAATGGATATGATAGAGCAAATGATAACAAACTGCCTTGTTGTGAAGCATGCATCTTTCAGTCTCAGAAGGATATTGCAGAAACTCAAATATCTAAGATGCAAATGGACATTTTGTGTAATGATACGTACCAGTTCAAGCGCAAAAATTGCAAATATCAGTTTAAGTTAAACGTGAAAGTTACCACAGAGCAGAGAGAAGCAAAAAGTCACGAAAGAAAGCTGGACATGGAAGCAGCGGGAGCAAGCCTAGCGAAAGGTGTGGGTTTACTTCTGAAGAGACAACGGCTTGTTAAAATGGCAAATTCCTCTGAAATTGGTTGGGTTGTAGTGGTAGCCTTCACAGGACCAAAAACGGCCAAACCCGGGTTATGTTTGTGTTGCGGGAGACCAGGGCACTGGAAATTTGAGTGCAAAACAGGGGAAACATCCAAGACTTATGATAAGGCATAGTACCGCAGGACACCATAACTAGGCTGATTTCGCAGAAGGGATTGGCACAGAGTGCAAAACCCTTAACATTGGCAAAAGTATGTCCAGGCATATTGGTACGTCCAAAAGTGAAAGCACATCAAAGAAATATAATAGTGCATTTAAAAAAGGGTGCGCAATTTGAGAATCAAATAAGCTTGTGTCAATGCCAGGAAGGCCAATTTGTGTAGCTATATGTTTGACACGAGTTGCTGGATGATTCTGCCTCTTTTTATAAAGTTTCTTCAGCCGTTTACCCTATTAAGTGGGCCAATTCATTGAACAATGGAGAAGATCCTACAGACAATGGTTTCGTTAAGAACATGTTGGAGCCGTCTAAAAGAACTGCTAAGGAGCAAGTGACGAGGAAAAACATTGTCACTTCGGAGTTGCTGATACAATTGTGTAGCTCATTTGTTCACTCTGTAGATTTTTGTGAAGTAAGAAATACATGTACATGATAACCTCAGCTTTTTTAAGGTTCAATTAAATAAGTAATATATAATGCAAGGATATAACTTTGTTAAAATTTTCATTCCAAAATGTAAAACAGATCAATAGAAAGATGATAATGAAATTTGAAAACAACGTGAATTTGGCAGATTTGAGCACAAAGTCGGATTCCTTTTTTATTCAGGAAAATAAACCGATCAAAAGAGTAAATGTTGCCCTTACGATTATGCCAATTGTGAAATATTTTGGTGGTCAATAAATGAAATGTATTATAATTGAAACAACATTTTTCTTCTTTTTAACAAATATCATTACAAATTATAGTGCACTTATAAAAAAGGTTATATGTTATTGCAAGAACAAAGCCGAAGCCGAATTGTCCAAGTGTGATGGTGTCTTGTCAGCAGAAACTATGCATGCACCTGTGGACAATGTCATTCTTCCTATTAAAAATGAGTCTGTTGTAGACAATGAGGGTCGATCCAAGCCACAGAAACGCAAAAGGGGGACAAACGTATGAGAAGAGACCCGCCTCTACATAGACAGCTTGCACTGGTTGAGTAGACTCCCTGTGGCCGTTTCAGGCGGCAGACAATAGTATCATTTGAACCAGATATGCCAGTGGATCCAATACTGGTCCTAACCCAACGGAAAAATACAAAACGAGAGCCTCCAATAGTTCTATTGGTGATGTGTCAAAACCACTAGCAGTCCCAGGCGACACATATACCGGGAGTACATGATCTTCAGCAATTAAACATGTCCTTTCTTTCGGTTCAGCCTGCTTGGATGGGTCCATGACAGGAATAACACGTTAGGCTTGTTGAATTCCAACATGTGGCTGACGTCAATAGTTAGGGCCCACAATTCTCCCCACTTTCAGTTCCCTTGTCTACCCAAATACAACTAAGGTTACATTCGCATTCGTGCCAATAAATTCACAGATTTCGATTAACATTTTCCAAAACAATGCAACCAACATAATGACCCCAAGTCCAGCTTTAGCTTAGTCAAGTCTTAGGAAACCAAGAAGATGAACAATTCAGATCACGTTTCGAAGCAATTGCACTTTAATGCCATTTGTGGTTGTACGTTCATGATAACGGTAAATCTGATGAGCAGAACATAAATAGTTCAAATGATCAAATCAGGACGCTTAAAATGACACTGGGTGAGGCGAAAACAACACAAAATTACCATCCGAAAGACTCAATGCACGCCATATCACGTTACACCTTTTCGGTGACGACCTGTTTGAAATTCCCTGTGACAATACAGCACCATATTTCGAGAATAGAGAATAAAACAAGGGATGTTTGTCAAACATTATGCCCCCCCTGAGCGCCATGTTGTCAGGATTATATGGACAATTGAATGAAATATGCATGGACTGAAATGACAGCTGATTTGTTGCTGTTTTAAGATTATGACCATTAAAGTGTGAGGATAAAGTTTGTTATGACCGTCATGACCTTTGACTCTATGAACTCAAAATCCAGAGTCATCAGCTGGTCACCAGAAACCTAAATGTCAAGTTTGAGGGCCATGGGTGCAGGCATTGTCAAGTTATCACAAGACAAGTTTTTTTCATTCAAGGTCACTGTGACCTTGACTTTAGACCCGATGGCCCCTTAAATCATAAGGGGTCATCTACAAGTCAGATGCAACTCCAAGTCAAGTTTGAAGGCCATGGGTTCAGGCATTGTTGAGTTATCACTCCGACAATCTTTTACCAATCAAGATCACTGTGACCTTGACCTTTGGCTCTAAGAATCCTAAAATCAATAAGGGTGAACTAGTGGTCAGGCTTAACATCCATGTCAAGTTGAATGATCATAGGTTCAGGCATTGTTGAGATATCAGTGGGGGAAGATTTGTTAACTTTTTTGCATTAAAGGTACTGTGACATTGACCTTGGCCTAATGACCCCCAAAGTCGATAGGGGTCATCTACTGGGCAGGCGCAACCTTCATGTCAAGTTTGATGACCATAGGTCCAAGAATTGTCGAGTTTGCTTTCAAAGTCACTGTGACCTTGACCTTTGACCCCTAAAATCAATAGGGGTCATCTACTGGTCAGGCCCAACCTCCATGTCAAGTTTGAGGGCCATGGGTGCATGCATTGTTGAGTTATCACTTAGACAACCTTTTATCATTCAAGGTCACTGTGACCTTGACCTTTGGCCCAATGACCCCTAAAATTAATAGGGACAATCTTCTGGCCAGGTTCAACCTCCAAATCAAGTTTGAGGGCCATGGGTGCAGCCATTGTCAAGTTATCACTCGGATAACCTTTTACCATTCCAGGTCACTGTGACCTTGACCTTTGGCCCAATGACCCCTTAAATCAATAGGGACCATCTTCTGGCCAGGCCCAACCTCCAAGTCAAGTTTGAGGGCCATGTGTGCAGGCATTGTCGAGTTATCACTCGGACAACCTTTTACCATTCCAGGTCACTGTGACATTGACCTTTGGCCAGATGATCCCCAAAAACCATAGGGGTCATCTCCTGGTCAGGCCAATTCTCCAAGTCAAGTTTGAGGGCCATGGGTGCAGGCATTGTTGAGTTATCAATGGGACAACCTTTTACCATTCAAGGTCACTGTGACCTTGACCTTTGGCCCAATGACCCCCAAAAACAATAGGGGTCATCTACTGGTCAGGCCCAACCTCCAAGTCAAGTTTGAGGGCCATGGGTGCAGGCATTGTTGAGTTATCACTCGAACAACCTTTTACCATTCAAGGTCACTGTGACCTTGACCTTTGACCCATTGAGCCCAAAAAACAATAGGGGTCAGCTACTGGTCAGGCCCAACCTCCAAGTCAAGTTTGAGGGCCATGGGTGCAGGCATTGTCACGTTATCACTCGGACAACCTTTTACCATTCAAGGTCACTGTGACCTTGACCTTTGGCCTGATGACCCCCATAAACAATAGGGGTCATCTACTGGTCAGGCCCAACCTCAATGTCAAGTTTGAGGGCCATGGGTGCAGGCATTGTTGAGTTATCACTCGGACAAGCTTTAAAATTATTTTACCATTAAAGGTCACTGTGACCTTGACCTTTGACCTGATGACCCCTAAAATCAATAGGGGTCATCTACTGGTCAGGCCCAACCTTCATGTGAAGTTTGATGACCATACGTCAAGGAATTGTTGAGTTATCACTCGGACAAGCTTTGGTCTACCGACGGACCGACCGACCGACATACCGACATGCCTGTGCAAAGCAATATACCCCTCTTCTTCGAAGGGGGGCATAAAAATGTAAGTACATTTGATAAAAAAAATCAAGAACTCTTCATTTGAACAAATCAGTTCAGATAAAAACATTCTTGATATTATAAAACTCTTTTTAAAAAAAATGGATTTATTCCAAAATGCATTCTACAAAAGGATTTGCATTGGCACATCATTTTATGACATTTCAATTTACATTTGCTTAAGTCATGTTACCAAAGCAACCATAAAGTTTGTCAAGATTCATTTTGACTACATCAAGGTGACTGTATCTAACAGTCTGATGGTTTTAATATCAAAATATGTCATCATACTCTTTTTAGCATAAAAATAATATCATAAGCTAGAACAAATTCATACTGAAATGATATTTAAGTGTTTCATTTGAATGAACTACATTTGTTATGACGTCATGTGTAACGTCAAATTTAGTATTTCTCCTACGCAAAGTTTGAGATATCATCATGAAATTTTGAGTATTGCTTCCTGAAGGTTCATTTAATTGATGAATAATAAAACAATACAATCAATAATAAAACAATACAATCAAAATTAATGTACTTCCCTCCTCATCAAGATGTTTATGACAAATTATCACAACATTGATTTTATAAAACAGCGTTTTATTTATTATTTAAACATGGTGTGTTTCATTCCGTTTTTGATCACTTGAGCATATTAAAGAATATGTAACAGATATTGAGATCCGTTTCAAGATTAACACACAATATTCTAACAAGGGGGCCAAATTTGTTCAAAATAATGCCCAAACTACAGGGTAAAATGGGACTATCCATTGTCCATCAATTTTGAATGATAACAATAGATTTACATAATTAATATATTCATCAACCCAAAAACATCTTTAACAAGACTTTAATGCGGCAACGCCGCATTAAAGCCGGATTTTTTATTTGATGATGCAATTTTGCAAACCTTAAATATTTGAGCTAGTATTTTTTGTGAAGTTTGATTACTAGAAATGCAAATAAAAATTAAAGAGAAAGTATTTTACTGAAACAAAAAAACACACAAAAAAACGAATTGAGAAAATTGCAAGCCAATCGTTTTTTTCATGAAAGACAAAGAAGATTCTTCCTACAATAAATAATGATTGATTGATTGAGATGCTGGTATTTATTGGTGTAGTTTAGTTTGTTGGAAGGAAAAAGAGCTAAAGATGTTGAACTATAACATAATATTGCTCATGATATTAAGCTGAAGAAGGTTGTGAAGATTGAAAGATTCCGAACAGCTTGTTTTGGCGTCTGTAACCTGTAAACACGTGAAGATCAAGCAAAGTGCTTAAGGATGCCCCTGAAGAGACGTGCAAATAGCGGAACAGCCCGATCTGGCTTCTCGAAGGTCTCTTCTGTAACCGGGTGCAAACATGTGGATAACCTGTCTCGTTCCTGAAATTAAAAAAAATCTTAATATATAATTATATCTGAATTATAGTTATCGCATTGTGCACAACTTATTATTGCCATTCATCAATGCTCAATGCTAAATTTAATTTCTTTCAATTATCAGAGTTATGCTTCGAAGAAATCAAAGTATAATAGGAGATAATCTTGCGCAAAGGTGCCCAACAGTTGAACTTCCTTGGCAGTGAACAACTACCGGTATACATTTCCATCTATCAATGCTGTAAGTTTTATTCAATTTCCATCCAGTAGTTTCCAAGTTGTTCAACTTACAAATTATATTTAAGAAAACTCACAATGCATGAGCAGATAATGTACTGGTATATATTTATATATTCATTACATGTATATTAATATTCAAAATTTTAAGTGATTCATTTATTTAATAATGCCCCAAAGTAACGTTTTCATTCATGCCACAGCAGAACTTCACATTGCCATATGTCTACATGTTGTATGTTTCAAGTTTCAATAAATTCCTTTAAGTAATTTTAAATTTGATTTCTGCTCTGGATAAACAGGTTTAAGAATAATAGAAATACTGACAAAAACAGAACAAGAGTATGTTTTCCTTCATCAAAGGGAAGAAATCATTCTTAACAAGAGAGTATCTAGCTGATGCCATTTTTTGTTTCATTCAAAAAGGGGCATAACTTAACAATAATAGAAGCCAGAGTTATGGGCATAGCTACACTTGTGTATTTTATCCCTGGCAACATGTGAACTAAGTTTGATTTAAATATCTGGAGCATTTTTTTTAGTTATGGCCAAGGTTACGTTGACAACAATGATGATAATGACCATGTAATAATGCTAAAATTATGATGATAATGACCATGTAAAAATGCTAAAATTATGATGATAATGACCATGTAATAATGCTAAAATTATGATGATAATGACCATGTAATAATGCTAAAATTATGATGATAATGACCATGTAAAAATGCTAAAATTATGATGATAATGACCATGCAATAATGCAAAAATTATGATGATAATGACCATGTTATAATGCAAAAATTATGATGATAATGACCATGTAATAATGCAAAAATTATCACCCAACTTCAACCTTTTTTCTTTGTAAAACTTACAAAGTAAAAGTAGATATAATTATTACCCAGAAATAAATATTGAATTATGAGGTGAAATATTTTGACATTTTATAACTTTGTTCAAAGAAACAGCTTGGTTCAAGTAAATTTGTGTATGGTCAACAAGTTATATGACCTTGAATCAAATTGGTACAACAAAATGTTCACATTAAATAAATGCCAAAGTTGTAAAAATTTGACATTATGTTTGTATGCAAGTACCCGGTAATACAATTCTTAATAAAAATTGCTCAAAATGAAAATACAAACCTCTTTTAACTGTTCTTGTAATGACTTGTTTGTAGTAACCACAGCCACTTGACATTCCAAATCTCGATACACAGACCTGTAACCTGTGAATAGATAATTAATTAATTATTAAAAAATATTTAAAAAATATGCATAATTATCACAGCTATCAAAAACAAACCTTGACACAAAAAAAGACAAAACAAAATCTTGACACAATCTGCGAAAAAACCAGGCCACAGTTAAAGATGGTGTGATGTTGTTTTTGTCTGTGGCCTGGTTTCTGGCAGATTGCTTAACAATTATCTATAAAGAATATCATTTTTAGTTTAACATTACACATACATGTACAGTGGTTGATTTCCCATAATCCTACCATTTTTTAGACAAACCAAATTCTAACTTTTTCAGAGGTCTTGCTTTCACACGATAAAAGCAGTATATTATCATCTACCATACTTAATTACAGACAATATTTGCAAATGGAACCCCATTCAAGCAATATAAATAATAATTCAAATTTTGAAGGAAAAGGACAATGGCAAAATCTGGATTTTTTTCTTCAAAAAACAGACAAGCTAAAAATTTAGTTACGCTGCAAAAATTTTATTGAAAATCCATACACTTACCATAATTTGGAGATCCAATAAGTGTTAGCACTGGAAGTGTTGAATGAGGAAGGTAATACCAGAGACCCTTGCAGTGAAACGACCAATATGGCCGCTGGTACTCGTGCAGAGTTATACGCCCCTGCTGGCAGGTGCGACACACCTCTTTGTAGAAATCGTGCGCAATCTGGGTGTACACTGCGGGCACATAGTGTGACAAGCCTGTAGCACCATGCCAACCATTAGCCTAAAATACGGGTCATCAAAAATAAGGTCAAACAAAGTTTAGAATTTTATCCCCAAAATTACAAGGTAGTGTTGGTAAGGATTTAAAAAAAATCATTCTAGTTTATTTGGCAAAGATTTGTCAAGATCATGGGACTGTTAGAGCTAGTAGGTCAGCAAACAGACTTTAATAGCAAAATTCTGTAGAATCTAAGGACAATTTTCCAAATCTGAGGTGTATGTCATGGTAGGAATCTAGTCACTATTTGGGGAAAAGATGTGGTCTTGGGTTCAAATCTTTTTTATCATTTTTTTTTAATGAAATAAGAAATAGAAAAAAATCACTAGGGCTGGTAGTTTTAAGAAGGTAGGAAACATGTTTTTTTGCTAGTACTAAGACCTTAAGATGATCAAACCTGTATGTTTACTTAGCTACAAATGCTTTATTAAACAGGATATTCCGACTGAGTAGCCCATTGAAGTGACTTATACATCCAAACAATAGTATTTTAAATCAATAAACAGTGCTTTAAAATCATAAAAAAAATTATGCGCCCAAAACACACAAAAAATATCACCACTTTTTATAAAGTGTGATGCCACTTACACATATCTTATTATTATCTATTATTATCAAACTATACATGTGAATGTGGAATTTTAACACCTACCTCTGGGGAAGCAGTCACAATTTCAAATTCCGCCTTGGATTCATTGAGCACTGTATCTAAATATTGACTAGTGAGGTTGAAGTAGCCCGAGGCTAGCACTATTTTATCATCCGCTTCTGCCTTCCTGAACAACTGTTCTGTCACATATTCATCATCGTGTATTTTGAATGGACCCATCTGTATCAGGGGAGTTAAGCAAGTGTCACAATCACTGGAAGAGTTATCACAACCGTTATTGTCGGGAGACAATGTCCAATATTTGTTCACATCTGTCACACATTTCCGGGCAAACTCTTTGTAGGCATGGCCATTGTCCGTGTCTATAATGCAAAAAGACATGATAGGAGGTATAGAAAATTATCAAGAGTGCTGCCAAAGCTCGCCTGTTATAACTCAACAATCATGAAAGCCAGAGTTATGGGCCTCGTTAAACATGTCTGCATTATCTCTAGTTACATTTATATCAAAGCTATTATGAATATCATGAAGTTTTTTTACAGTTTTGGCCAAAGTTACAGTTTTTACACAAGAATGCTGACTACACTTATTCAAGTTATGACAATTCCATGACTTTTTTCTTTAACAAATAGACAAGCTAAAAATAAATCTGCAAACTATGAGCAAATTTGTTCTTATAACTAGGCTTTTGTATGCTTGCCCATTTTTTTATTTGAAACAAAATCAGAACACATTTATTGGTACTTGTTAGAATAGCAGATTAAAGTCCACATAGTGGATTATATGAGCATATAGATTAATAACTGTCTGACTTAGCCTTGGCCAAAAAGTACAAACATTCTAAATAATCACTAGTCATATAATCCCATGATCAAAGATCAAAGGTATATACATACGTAAGTGATAGAAGGTACAATAGTCAATCAACTTTCCTCTAAAAATTAAACATTCAGTCAATAAACAATATGACTTTAGCTTAATGTACGGAGGTCGACGTTTAATACATTTCCCAGAGATCCCGAAGGGACGCCACCACTTGAAATCAAGTGTCCCTTTCTGAAATTTTTCTTTTTTGAAAATTCTTAATTATACTTTTGTCCATATTCCAGACAATAATAGTGGTACCTTCATATGGATGAGGTGCATGTTGTGGGTAGGTTGTGTCGTTGTTGTCTTGGAGATGGAAGGAGAAGCAGGCCGTCGCCTTGACAATATCACAGAGGTACTCGGCCATGGATTTACATCCACGGAACTGTATGTAGCGGTCTTGGCGGTTTGTGAAATAGGAATCACTTAAGTTTGCCCTGAAATATACATGTGTCTGGTCTATTTCAATTCAATAGAATTTCAATTTACCCTAAAACAATATATGATTTGTTCTTGTAAATCACAATTATTATCAAAATGTAACATGTACAATAACATCTTGCTTTAAAACAGCTTCAGCAGGCCTTGAAAATGAGTATTGTACAGGTTACATTTTGAGACTCTGACTTTAAAAATCTTCATCAAAGGTCACTATAAAAATTCAACAGAAGAGGCCAT
This sequence comes from Mya arenaria, assembly GCF_026914265.1. Taxonomy (NCBI): domain Eukaryota; kingdom Metazoa; phylum Mollusca; class Bivalvia; order Myida; family Myidae; genus Mya; species Mya arenaria. The sequence continues at coordinate 14,028,082 of NC_069123.1, forward strand.
GTCTGGTTTAGTAAATTTTCATATTATGTTATGCATATAAATTTCATAAAATGATCAAAATATATATTCTGTATTCCTTAACAAATGTATGCTGCTGCTGGGCACCAATTGACTGTATTAGAGAACTGATTATTTAAATATGGGCTGGTTTTGAGGTACCTGTAGTCCAGTACTAACAGACCTGTAAACCCATCTAAAGCCTCTAGTACCCAAATAACATCATCCTTAAAATTAAACTGTGAACAACAGGCAAGTTCAAAAAATGAGTTCAACAAAAAGCTGAGTTATCAAACATAACATTTCTTACCCACTTATAATGAAGTCATCGTCTGTGAGGTAAATCTTCATGTGGTTGAGACCAATTGCTTCGTTTATCCTCTCGGGCAGATACTTTTTCAGCAAGCCTCTAGAAAAATAAAAGAAATTTTATGACATGATATGCTTATAAGAGCAGCAAGCCCATGTTTTCCTCACTTGATCAAGGGGCAAAACTCATTCATTCTTGAGGCAAGAGTTATACGCCTTGGAATTTGCATAGTTTCATTGGAATGACTTTTTCTTCACTGATGGTAACAAACCAAAAGTCACAATCCTGAAAATTTAGATTAAGTATGAGAGAATCAGGCTTTAAGCAGTGTTGAGGGGCTTCAGACCACTGTTAAACTTGTTATCTAAGTCATTTATATCCATTTTAACTTTCAAGGTACTTCTTACTATTTAAAATGCAAATCTTAAGCAAAAAACAAGCTTACAATAGTCTTAAACTGAAAGCCCTCATTCTGTATTTACAGATATATCCTGAATTTCATCATGCCTGTATCTTAAGCAGGGCCAAGATTTCAAAAGTTTTTTTCATGATAACAACATTAATTTTATAGATGCGACAGAAGCAAAAGGGTAACAAAAAATAAGAAATCAAATTCGAAACCAGCCCTATTCTTCCCATAAACCAGTTAAAAAATTAGGGTTTTCAATTTCTGCCTATAATGGAAATTTTTGTTTTTTTAGTATTAGGTACTAGTGCATACAGTTTATGTAGTATTTTCATTCTAAAAATGATGCTTGGCATTCCATATGCAGATAAAACTATCAAAAGCTGTTTCATTTTTGTTTCTTTCTTGTGTAATTTTCTTTCAACTTTAGCACTGATTACGTTATCAAATGTACAGCATGAGAATTATAATACTCATTTGTACTTTATTCTAAAGGTTTATAAAACCAGCGACTGGCTGTCGTTACAAAAAGTAGAACTGTTTGGATTGACTCACCTTAGATCTGG